>NC_056744.1:487175799-487355799 GCF_019279795.1 Protopterus annectens
ACAAAACACCGATAAACAAAAACCGCGAAACCATATAACCGAAAACACCACACACACTACACGAAACATACAACACAACACCCACATCACAACATAAACAAAAAAACAACACACATACACAACTCACACACACCACTACTTATATATACTAACTCCGAGATCGCACAAGCACAACACAAAAGCTCACTCACACACGCACATTCACCAATCCCTCACACACACTCTAACTCCCACTCAAAACCCTTACAACACACTCACTTACCTGACATAACACCTACATCCACACACGGCACCGCACACCAACAAAACATAAACCCGGACATTACGTAGCGCAACTTCATAACCGCGAATTCGACATATATTCGACATGTGAAATTCATGATTATGAACGTTCGCTATTCTTAACATTCGACTTTATAGCTTCGAGATACTGAAATTCGACATTTCAGTATTTTGATGTTATAAAGTGAACATATATATATATATATATATATATATATATATATATATATATATATATATATATATATATTACATGCATGTATGTCTGTCTCTTTACACACACACACACACACACACACACACACACACACATATATATATATATATATATATATATATATATATATATATCTAGATAGACAGATAGGTAGATAGATATATATAAATATCTATATATATATATATATATATATATATATATAAATATGTATATATATCGATTCAGTTCTGAATCTCAAAATACTTGTATTGAATTTCAATATCTCGAGATCCAAAGAACGGAAGTGCAGTTGGTCAAAAGTGCACTTTGTCGAATCTGAGAATGTCGAATGTGCGATAAGTATTTTCCGGCATGTGTGGATAGTGTTCTATATCATTAAACAGTAGTGGTTTCTGGGTGCTGAAGATGGCAGCCCGTGTGCGGTTATGTTCAGAGATGTAGGTAAGTGTGTAGTAGTTAAGGATTTAGGGTAGGGATGGGTTTTTATTATGTTTTTGGATGTTGTAGGTGTACTTTAGGATAGGTGAGTGAGCATGTGTTTATAGATGTTGACTGTCAAGATTGTTTTACATGTGTGGTGTATGTGTAATGGGAGTGTAGGGCTTGTAGAAGTACATATGTTGCTGTTTTTGTGTTAGTGCGACCTTGGAGTTGGTATAAATAAGTAGGGGGAGACACACATTCCCCCACTTGGGGGTACAGAAGGGCTTGCCCCCCCTTCTTAAGTGTATAGTAGTGTATTTTGTTATTTTATTTTATTTTTTTTCTGTATTTTTATGTCGAGGGAAGGGTTTGGTGTTTTGAGTATCAGTATCTTGGGTTTTTATGGTTGTGGAGTTTTGTTCTTCTGGTCTCGAGATACGGAAATTTGATATTTCAGTATTTCGAAAAACAGAAGTGAGTCTATATATATATATATATATATATATATATATATATATAGATATATACGTACACAAAGCCAAAAACCCAACCACAACTCATAAATTCGAAAACACACAACCGAGAAATTCAAAATCCTGTAATTACACTACACATACAGTACACACATAAACATACACAAAACTCCCTCCCACAAACAAATTCATCTAAACTACATATAAGCAGGGGGCAAGCACCCCTGCACCCCCCACACCCCCTCTACTTATATATTCTAACTCTGAGATCGCACAAACAGAAACACAAACGAAACTCACAACACATGTCTTACAGTTCCTCAAACACACACATAATAGTCACAATGCACACTTACACACACTAAACCCCTATCTAACATACTTACACACACAAACTTACCAAAATTAAACCCAAACATCCACATACCATACCACCAGAAGCAGAAATTCAAAATATCCATGTTTCGGGATCTTGAATTTCGTGCTTCTGCTGGTTTCGGAAATGTGAGTATGTGGCTTTGTAAGTTCGAAATACTAAAATTCGAGATTTCAGTATTTCAAATTTACAAAGTGGACACATATATATATATATATATATATATATATATATATATATATATATATATATATATATAGATAGATAGATATATAGATAGATATATAGATAGATATATATGTATATATTACATGTATGTGTGTGTCTGTGTGTGTTCTTGTCATTGTACCTCAATACTTAATAAAACATTCACAGTCTGCTAAAACCCCGAACTGCTTTAAATCATAAAGTCATGAAACCTAATAGTCTTTTTTTACAATTACATAGACACTCATCCCTGGATTCACAAATCCTCTGTGCAGGACTACTCTAGTCCTGCATGGAAGCATCACTTTATGAGGAGGATGGCAGCACGCCATGCATATTAAGGAAGGTGGGCTGCCTGAACACCTAATGCTTCACGGAGCAAGGACGAGTGCTGGGGGGCATGGCTGAGAGCAGAGCTCTCAGAATAAATACACCCCTGCGAAGTAGAACAGAAGAATGTGTACATAAAAGAGCGAGACTGCACATAAGTGTCCACATATCTCTACCAACAGTCCCCATGTGTTCAACAGCAACAGTATACTGAAAAAAAAACATGAAGAACCCTTTTAGTAATTTTTTTAAAACTCCGAATACAGCTAAGCATAGGTGCGCAGGTCTGCCCATCGCGTAGCTATGGGTAAAGCAGCATGAAACCTGAAGAGAATAACAAAGAAGGTAAAGCAAATGAAGCAGCACAGCAATAGCATAGTGGTCAGAACATCTGCCTAAGGAGGAGGCATTCCCGACTCGAGTCCCACTGCAGCACATATCATTTTCCAAGTGTAGTCTGCATACGAACAATTATGTACATTTTATTACTGTAGAACCTACCAAATAACAATTAAATGTGAAATGGAGTCCTGCATGAAATGCACATGTGAAGAGTCAGTACCAGAATGAATAATTCAGCAATAAGCAGGCATAAGCACAGATAAGTAGACGTAAGCAAATGTAAGCAACAGTAAGCATGTGCAAGTGCGTATGGGTGGGGTGAAGCACCACCGGCACAGATTAAGCAAAGGAGACGCTACCTGCATGTAACACACTGTGACCGGAAGTCAGCAGTACTAACCTCTGTGCAAACCTGCTGACAACCACTAGAAAGTGCCTTAAGTACACCGTATCAAATGGCTGGTGTCACGCGTGGGTCTATGTACACTAACGGAGTCAATTGTAGGTATCGCAAAGCATACGTGGCACACAAGGTTGGCCATTATGCACATGAAACACAGTACCCAGCAATACCAGTCAACATTACCGGATATGTAGCTAAAGAATTAGAGGTATATGTGTTTGTATGAATACCCATAACTATATAGATATATACCTCCCCTCTCTGTAGTACAAATGTATACATACATAAATAGAGATATAAATAAATACCCACAAATACAGATATACATATGCAAACACCCATACATCCACATGCCATTAGATATATACACAGCAATATGTATACATATGTATATCTATATATATATATATATATATATATATATATATATATATATATATATATATATATATATATATATATATATATATATATATATATATATATGTGTGTGTGTGTGTGTATGCAGACATACGTAGATATACACAGATATATACCTATGATAAGATACAGCACCCAAGAATGACATATGTTCACAGGCCATGCCAATGGAGGTGAGGGGCCCAAGCAAGAAACGTGTAACACATAGCATGAACTCCCCCCACCAGCCAGACAGAGAAAACATACAAACAAACCCACAAACAATGTAAACAATCCACTGATCCCAAGACCACAGGCAGGATACAACCCAGGAGGGAGGGACACAGTGGACCTGTGAAGTCTAAACTTGGAACAGAGACAGGAACGTCCATTGCAGGACACCCCAAAAATTGATATGTTATAGGAGGAAGCCTGTGCGATGACCTATTAAGGCGGGGTGTGTACATACCCGGAATACAAGGGTGGGAAAGCCCGATGACCTATGGGTCGAGACAATGTACGAGATGGGTCCCGTGAAGTGGGGAGTGGCAGTGTGTAGTGGTGTGTTTAGACCCGACCTGCACCCAGAGTAAGGATGAGTGCTGTAGAGAAGGTGCAGGTGGGGGAACTATGGGTAGCTAATTATGGGTGTAGGCGTGCAGGTGTTTGCTGGAGTGGGTCTATACAGACAGCCCCAGGGATGCAAGCAATAGTGTTCATTGGGCAGAGGCGCCGCCCAACAAGCAGCCACACCCGCTACGAGTCCCACTGCAACACAGTCTATTTTACATGGCAACAAATGGAATAACCAGATGTAGATGTAAATATCTAGAGGTATGTGTGTGTATATCAACGCATAGCTTCATGGAGATATACCTCTCCCTCTTCACAGTACAAATGTATATATACAGAGACAGAATACATATAAATACCTACATATAGATATATACATATGCAGACACCCATACATCCATATGTCGTCAGATATATATGCATATATATATATATGTATATACAGCAAAATATATATATATAAATATATATGCAGACATATACAGACATATATGTATATAGTTATGTGTGTATATATATATATATATATATATATATATATATATATATATATATATATATATATATATATATATATATATATAGATATGTGTGTAAATGTATAGCTAGGATATGATACAGCAGTTAAGAATTACATATGTTCACAGGCCGCGCAAATGGGGATGAGGGGGTCCAATCAACAAACATGTAACCCGTAGGATCAACCCCCCCCCCCCCCAGCTAGACTGGAGAAACATACAAACACACAATAAAAGTAAACACACCACTGCTTCCCGGACAACAGGCAGGATACTACCAGTGGGAGAGACCCGCCAAGTCTAATCTTGAAACATAGACATGAATGTCTCTTGTGGGACACCCAAAGTATTCATTGATTTTCAGGTTTCCAGCCATTTTACTGATGTCCAATGGCAGACCACACATGTACCTGGTCTACAAGATAGGGAAAGCCTGATGATCCATAGGGCGAGACAAAATATGTGATGGGTCCCGAGAAGTGAGAATGGGTAGTGTGTACTGGTGTGGCCAGACCCGGCCTGCAACCGGAGTAAGGAAGAGTAGCAAAGAGGATGTGCAGTATGGGAACTATGGGTATGCAATTATGGGCCTAGCTGTGCAGGTGTTGGCTAGAGTGGTTCTATGTGGACTGCCACTGGGATGTAAGCAATAGTGCGCATTGGGCAGAGCCGATGCCCAACAAGCAGCCATGCCTGGTACAAGTCTCACAGCAGCAAAGTCAAGTTTACATGGCAAAGGATGGTATAACCAGATGTGTTGTTGAAAACCCACTAAATTGCTCCAAAGAACACTTGGTCGCAACACCCCACTGTAGGCATGTAAGCCGGACTAATTGGCATCACAA
This sequence comes from Protopterus annectens, assembly GCF_019279795.1. Classification (NCBI taxonomy): domain Eukaryota; kingdom Metazoa; phylum Chordata; order Ceratodontiformes; family Protopteridae; genus Protopterus; species Protopterus annectens. The sequence continues at coordinate 487,181,191 of NC_056744.1, forward strand.
GGTATTATTGCTGTGCAGACCCCACAACTGTTCCTGCTATACACTTTGATATTAGGTCTATCCCTCTCAATCCCTCTGAAAACTGGTTAGTGCTGAAGAAAAGGTGGTGAATTGCCATTAATAAATAATGATAGTAATACAGATTTATAGACGTTTCACGTCAGAAATCCTATATAAATCCAAATTCCCTTATTCTGCAAATGTTTCATGTTAATACTACAAATATTTCGAAAATGTCCCTGATTGTCTCTGATTATGTGAGGAGTTGTCCCTGATTCTGTTGAGGTTTCCTCCGATTGGTTGAGAGCTATGTTGCTGTCCTCACCCCCACTCAGTGGTGTGATTGTCCAGACCTACCCCCAAATGCAGGGTATATACACAGCTGTTGCTGTATAAGGAATGCCCAGCTGTGGACTTTTCCATCAGCCATCCAGCACATCCCTGGACATGTCCACTACTATCAGCCCCTCTGTGTGGCCAGGTAACAACACTTACCTATTGACCCCTGTTGCATTCGTAGTAATGTCCACAGTCACTAGTAGGTGACACCCTCCACACAACCATATTGGCAGAATCTGGAACCCCCAACCTAGGTGTATTACCACAGCTGTCCCAGACTACACATGTAAAAACACATGAAGGGAAAACCCAAGCACACTTGGCTCACCACCTGATGAAGTCCGCCACCACCCAACACTCCAAACCCCTACACCAACTACTGACACTGACTCCTCCTGTCCTGCCTTGCATACATATCCCAACACCCTGCAATCCTGCAGTACTGCACCCCACCAATCAGTCAAATGGCCTACTATACAGTTAAAATGACCTCTCTCCACCTACCCGCCTACACCTCCACTATTCACATCTACTCTACAACACAGGTATGGCATATGCAAACCTAACCCGAATACCTGAGTGTAGGTTAACCAGAAATGCTAAACCGGAATTCCACTTAGCCTTACACTGACCTTCGTGAACAGTCATACCTGATATGTACACCTAACTTAAGCATGTATAAAACCTACATGTACATAAAGTAGCGTGGGGGGGATGCGGCAGCAAGCAGGAATACACTTGTGTGGGGGGCGGTACTCAGATAAAGCAAAGTAGAAGCAAACAGGTTTAAGAAACTGTAACCAGAGGTTAGCAGTGCTTACCGTCGCACTAACCCATGCAAACCCGCGTGTCCTGCCCAACAACAAAATAAACTGCCTCTGCAAGGCTCGAACCCAGGACCCTGTACATTATAATCACAGTAATCACCCACTAAACCTTCACAGCAATACCAATGAATGAGGTGTCAGCAAACTAATCTTCACCACAGGTAAATCAAAACAAAGATGTGAACTGAATCTATGTACAGTGTGAAGTGGTCTACCTTGCTACATAACATAAATATGTGAGCTGGACTACTGCAGTAAGCATAGATGTGAGGTGTTATTGTAATAAAGTGTAGAAGTTCCAAGGTCCCTGTACAGTGTATGTACACAGGAATCATGGATACCAGACATATAAAACCTGTAATGAAGAATAAATTACTGCCAGAAAGCAAATATAGTGCAAATTAACTATTAAGCAATGCTAACTGCAGCACAGCTCAACTTAGTAAGAGTATGCAATATGTAGGGGAGCTAATCCAATCTGCCTACCAGTATAACCCTATAAGCACTGCCAACCTTAGGCAAGCAGGTGTGCCCCTAGCTTAGCCTCTTCAAACCCAGCCAATCATAGAAAAGTGCAGGTAAATGGCTGTATATAAACTACATAGGTGGGAATATGTTCCATAGGTTGTGGTAGCTTCCTACACCAGGCAGAATGGCTAGTGTGGGTGAAGGCACACATTTTAGAGTGCAGCTCTGGTGCATCCAGGAGTCAAAACTCATGGTATGGCTCCTGGTACAATACCATGAGGAGAGACCACTGTGGGGCTAGTACCAGGGTTCGCAGTATAAAACGGAGGTCTTGGACAGTCTCGCCCGTGACCTCACCAGTGCCACAGGTATCCCCCGGGCTGGTGAGCAAGTCAGGCATCACCATGCTGACCTGAAGTGGTGGAGGGGGGATGTACTGGAACAGTGGATCCAGCAGTCTCAGCAAATGGCTAATGCCCCAGTACTGAGTAACTACTTATTCCACTAAGTAGTTAAGAATTGACTAGCTTGTGTATACTATGGATAGGTATGGCTACATATCACTATATACCTCCGACATCTGCAGATGAGCGGGCTCTGAAACAGCAAGCCCATGATGCTAGGTTGCAAAAGCTGCATTGTGAGGCAGGTCAGTATTCCTCTGCATGTACTGTCATAACAAATACATATAAGAGCATTAGAAAAGGTCGTACCAGTAGGAATAAATGTGTAATATTCTGTGAATAATGGTATAACCCCTGGAGTGCTTCCGTGTACTCTTCTGTCATATGTAGTTGAACTGTTGCATACTATAAATAGTACTGCTGTATTAAGCAGTGTTACTCATGCTGTGGAATGCAGATAAAATGTATATGAAGGTCTGTATAACAATGTTGGAAGTGCCAAAAGGTCAGTCATATTGTACAAGTGAGGGAGACTTAGATAGAAGACAGTAGAAAGCTTTACATCAATTCCCTGATGGCACAGCGTATTGTGATGTTAGCTGTAATCTTCTTGTCACACACAGCAGGGGTTTGAATCCCGGGAGTGCTAGTAAGCTGTATGCATAATCGTACTCCACAACTGTATGGATTTTGTTACAATGTTCAGATAGAAATCTATACGTATAATTACACCGAACAACTGTACAGAATTGGCTAGAGTGCTCAGATAGAGAGTTGTATGTATATTTATGCCCCACAACTATTCCAGTCTGTCCAGCATGTACAGATAAATGGCCCATATCACTAGCCTGGTACCTGGTCCCACTGAAAAAGCAGTGTGAGGAACTCAGAAATGTAGGCAGCGGTTAATGACATATAACAGCAAGTCAAATGTATACGTAGTCATAGAATGTGTAAAAAAAACAAACCTGTCATTGTAGAACCTCACCCAAAGTGTATGACAGCAATACACAACATATTTTGCATTAACAGTTGCATCTTGTTACGGCTGTATGTAAGACACAGGTCACGTATATAATAATCTATAAACATACCAGTGTACAATATAAGGCCATTGGGTAGTGTAATCATACTTGTGAGGGAAAGATCACTGCAGTGACTAGGAAAGTCGTGAAAACAACAAGGATATGTCAGTTGTTAATTGAACACACTCTCACCCCTACCATATGTGCGAAATAACCATATGACACTCCTCAACTGGTATATGTACACTCCAAACATTTGTTGTGACATATGTCCTAATGGGTTATACATATTCACATTTGTTTCTTTGCATGTGCCATGTTATAATACGCCCATACTGGAGGCCTGTTGCCATCAATGACACCTGCATGCCCTTGTAATGGCCACTGTTGTTCCATATGTGCATGTGTTCTGCTTGCTCTGCAACTGTGTTAAATCTGGCATGTCAGGTTAATGGGAATACCAATGCATGCTGTTATAACTAATCCTGAATGCTATTGACTGTTACTAACCCATATCTGCCATAAACCAGTGACAACACAGCTCGTTTGGGAAGGTCGGTCCCAGCGGACCCACCTGTCTCACACCAGCTGGCCATGGCACCGGGCACCAGCACATCTGGGGCCCAGCCTGGGACCTCCACCTCTGTGGGCACTGCACCACTTTTAGGAGGAACCGCTGCAGGGGATGCGGCTCATCCCCCCTCGGAATGGGCATGGAGAGGAACCTGTCACCCGTCAACAGGTCCGGACCATGGTGCGTAGGGAGCTTAATCTGGAGTATCAAGAGTGGCTATGCCAGATTGAGGGCTGAGTGGCATTATTAGAGGGTGAGCCTTCCCCTCCTACACAGCCCCCAGCATAGCCATCTTCAGGGCAGTGAAGGTGTAGTGGTGACTGGCCATGGGTGGGGACCTCAATCCCACTGTTTCCAGTTGGGGGCTCATGGTCTTGTGACTTCCACACACCCCTCCCAGTACAAGGTGTTCACTCCCCACATGTGTCATATACTGGCCCTGTATGCATCTTGTGTGTCTTGTCTGTTAACCTACCCAACCTCCCTCCCCAAATATACCTACTACCTCTCCCCAACATCCCACTCTCACCTGAAAAATAATAAAGGGCAATCTGTTCCCACAACAAAATCATGGCCCAAACATAGCTGTCCATTTTGCACACATGTCAACTGGACACATGTAATCTGGTTTATTTGGCATCACATTGAATATATGCTGTCCTCACCCCTCCCCCTGGGGTTTGAGAGTCCAAATATACATGCAAATATAGTGTATATGCACAGCTGTTGCTGTAGAGGAAATGGGCAGCTATGGACCTTTCCCATACCCTTCCTGCACATGCCTAGCTATTTTCCCTACTGTCTTTCCCTCTTTGTGCTCCATTTTTCACCAGTTTCCTATCAACCCCTTTTACTTTTATTTCAAATAAATTAGAGTGGGAGTAAGCAGCAGTCAGCACTTTTAAGCTGCAGTAAGCGTGTTTGCGCTGGCTTGCATGGGGGTAAGCTATGCCTACACAGGTTGAGAAATCAGAAGCTAACTGACTGTACGAAACCATAAGCGGTGGTTAGCAGTACTTACTGTTGCGCAGACCCACTGACAACTGCATAAAAGTGCCTTAATCCCTCTGTAGCCAACATCCCTTGTTTTGCCCAGCAACAAAATGTGATGCTTCTCCAAGGCTCAAACCCAGGACTCTGCACTTCATACACAAAGTGATCTACCTCTAAACCATGGCAGATATACATACCCTCATGTTTTCACAAACATATCATCCAGCACAAGCAGTCAAAAGTACAGGAAATGTAGTAATATCATACCACACAACCACTTAATGCAAGAATTCTGGACAAAGTGTGCCAAAATGTGGGTACAAGTAGGGATATATGTCAAATACTGCTCCAAGACACATAAAATGTTGCAGTCACAAAGTAATATGTATTAGAATACATATCTTGAAGGAGATGAGGTCTGAAACATGACAGTGTTGGCACTAGTTACTGACTACAGTCCTGTGATCATCCATATAATTTGCCAACAGAATGAGGTGTAGGCAAAAAGTATGATCTGAACATGCATGGACATATGGACAGATATATATGTAGACAGATAGTGATATGTCTATATATATATATATATATATACACACAGCTATCTATATATATATATATATATATATATATATATATATATATATACTTATAGATATATATATATATAGATATGTACATATACATATTTCTATAGATGTATATACATACAGATACAGATAAAATTGTGTATAGCATTACTACATGGGAACAAACACCTGAACCACTCACTACAACATAACAGACCATATGCACTGTTAATGGGGGTGGGGGGGTCAAATGAGGGATACCTGGTAATTAGTGCTATGTTACCCCCACACAGCCCTAATGGATATGCTGTGCAATCCAATACCCAGCACATGCATATTTTGGCTATAGGACCCTCCACTACACAGCCACAATGCTTTCACAGTAAGCCAGTTAACCTGCAAATGTCAGGGCGATATCTGTTACATAATATGCAGAAAAGTCATAATAACATAGGGAATGTACACTGTGGAAGGGGTACACATCACAATGGTTCAGATATGCACACACATCTATACATTGACAAATATGTTCAGGTATATACGAATATATATATAATATATATTTATCGGGAGATATATATATATATATATATATATATATATATATATATATATATATATATATATATATATATATATATATATTTATATAGGTACATACACATATACACACACAAAAGGTATCAGTAGCCATACATATGTAGGAGTACTGTGGAAGTACTGGGTGCAAAGTATATCCCTCAGCCACAAGCCCTGTAACTGGTACCTGTGAAATATGCAGTGTGGCAACCATTCCCACAAATGAGAATACTTACATTAAACATATACCCACTCACAATACAAAGTACATAACATGACACACAGGTATGCATACACAGAAAACCTTTATTTTTGTACTATGCAATAATTTATGCCATTACTTACAGCACATGAAGTCTGACATATGTAATCAGTGATGAATGCAAGGCCCACACAAAACAGTAGATGCAAGCAATGTGGATATATAACATACTATGCTGTCCAGGCCGAGGCCTTCAATTAGTACAACAGTAAACAAAGGATTTGCTTTCAAGCTAGGTAACAATCAAAAATTACTGATGTATTTCAGCAGCTTCCAATTACACCCTGTAGTCAAGTCCTAGGGGGGAATGTAATAGTTGTGGTAATGTCAATGTATCGGTCACATGTATGGACCCTGACCAACATATTTTGTGGGAGTCCACGATATGACTGGGATGGCAGCAGGAATGCTAGCAGTAAATAATGATAGGTCATTACCCAACAACCACTAACTGCATCACAGCAGGACAAAGCCTGCCATATATGTGAAGGCCAGAGGCAGGCACACAGAACTATACTTGCGATATTGCTGTTGCACATCCTGGATATTGCTGGTGTTGCCAGATTTGTTGCAACATACCCTTATGCAGGAATACAACATCAGAAACACAAATGGATGCAGCTATGTACTGATAGCACGCAACAGACAGACTGCCAGTGATATATGTAGGGCAAGACCTGTGTAGTGCACAGACCAAACCAACCACACAGTCCACTGGCCATCATGTGGATAGGCCCACAGTTGAGAGCTATGCAGACAGAATGCATTCCATCCTAAACAACTATGTACACACAAACACTGCAAGACCAGCAATATATAATGCATATATGAACACTACTCACTCTGTCTGCAGGTCTGGAACCTCATACGAATGTGTAATTGACCTCTTTCTGCAATTCCTGCTGTAAGAGGTATTGCAAACTGCTGTCTGTAACACTGCTGCCCATATACAGGAATGTTGTCCTCCATACTGGAAAGGTTAAGGGACAATGCCCACATGAGTCAGCATTTTATAGTACTGGGTTGCCATGACAGTGGTTATCTGAAGTACTACACAGCAGGCTACATGCAATTAGCAACAGTTGCACACTGATTGGTGCAGAGCCTATCACCTGATCATGTACATCACTTACAAAAGCCATGCTGCAATCCATTCAAATCGGCTCAATCACTCTAGTGGAGAGAGAGAGAGACACTCACACACAGAGAAAAGAAGTAAAGAACGCAAACTATAAACAACAACAGGCAGTCACAGCTGTCAGGAAAAAAATGACAGGTACGTAAAACATATATGTATGTAATTGAAAGTGGTATGTGGTATAGAATAATAGGGAATATGATGTGGAATGTTTATATTTGCCAACTGTAGTTGTCCCTGTAATGAAGTTTTTCTAAACAACTGCTCTGGACAATACTGTCTGTCCCTGTAGGCAGTGGGACATACCTGCCAACTGTTTCAGATCAGCAAGGAATGACAAAGAATTAAGCCATAATATGTGTGTTTGGTATGATATTGTGAGCAATAGCTGGTGGTGGAAGTACTGCTGTCATGATAGACACATGGGTGTCAGAGCACACCACACACAGGATAGTCATGTTAATGTCTAATGCAGCATGCACAAATGCCATAGTTGTATAATAGGCTTACCAGAAATCTCTCAACATATATACCACCCTAATGTTAGTCTGTGTTCATATGTGACACCTGGCTGTGTTGCAGTAAGGCAGAACAGTGCACCTGTGAATGAAAGACAATTACAGAATGTGGACCAGATGTCTGTTTGCACCCCACATATAGATAATTATCTGTGTGATATATAATTAGACAGGTATGTCTACAGATATACAGACAGTCATATAGATGTAGGTATATAAGCACCCACAAGATATATCTATGTATATGCGTATACGTATATATATATATATATATATATATATATATATATATATATATATATAGTGGCACTGACAATGGCATGCAGATGAAATAGCCTCAGCATGGCACAAACACATAGCACAAAGCTTGGTACAATACAATATATGTCCCTACGGTAGGTAACAGTCAATATACCAATTGCATACTATGGACGGTTTGTTGTAGCTGATATGGTGGGGGGAGACACAGATGTGTATTAAGAACTATGGTAACCCTGCTGTATGAGTTGCACTGACCTGTTTCCATCTTTATGTCTTCCAGAGAGAATGCCCCATATCCATCTTCCGGTGTACAGTGCTGCAGAGACAGAGGTCATAGTGTCACATTTGGTGCAGCACTATGAACAGCTGTTCGGACGGACAGCCCAAAATCAGCAGAAGAGGACCACCCTGTGGAACGAACTAGTCCACATGGTCAATGATGTCAGACTGCATAACCACAGCTATGAGCAGGTCCGGCATCATTGCAGCGACCTGCTTCGCCATGTATGTTGGCATGCTGCTGCTGTATGGGGAGACCACCTCACAACAGGGGGGGACAAGCCATCCATCCACCCCTCACCCATGTGGAGGAGCTACTTAGGAGCCTTGTGGCACCTGCCCACCTGCAGCACCAACAACTGGCAGGGCACATTGTGGAGGTGGGTGCCACCGACACACTGCTTGAGGAGCGTGCAGGTAAGGCCCCAGGGCACATCAGTACACCACTCATGTGTATGCATCTGCATCTGTACAGGTACATCATGCAAATCTGAGATGTCATATACATAGTCTGTTGCTGTGTAGTAGTAATAAACAGACGTGCATAAGCTGTAGTATTGTGGACCCCTACTGTAGATGTAACATAATGTTGCACTCACCCTTTACGAATGCCACAGCTGTGGCCACTGACAACAACATTCTCACACTCTTATTTAGGACCCTCCAGGATACCACCACAGCAGCAGCCTGTAGCCGGTGAGTATGGTTCATGTTCATGCATGACAAGACACTGTGCATGTAATGGATATGGGATATTCCATGCACACATCTAACACACCTACCCATACTGCATGCTGTACATGTTCACATTTTGTTGCTATGAAATGCACTGCGACACAGTAATGACCATGCTGGGGTATTGGAAGGGTACAAGAGACACATGCAAGATATCTAACATCCTGTCATTGTGAAATGTGTCCACAGGGATGGGGAGTATGGCAGGACACAGGGCGTACAGTAGGGACATGTGTGAAACACCACCCTCATGGCTGTAACTGCATATAATCAGGTTATGTAACTGTAGCAGATGTAACCCTGACCCCACAGCAATAGTGACAGCAGTGTGTGCATTCCAAGGGATGTGCACATGTGTAGACCTTGTAACCATGCAGAGGTCTGGGACATGTGTAGGGTTCCCCCCACAGCCATGGTGAGGTCTGATGGGTGTCAGTCTAATAGTCCTGTACTGGTCATACATGCACTGCTGATGTTGTGATCTGTAAAGCAGACATCAGGCATTGACAAATTATATCCATTCACATATCATCCCAGGTATGAGGTGCTGTAACACATAGGGCTGTGAGCATTGGAGCTGACATAACAGACACAGTACTACATAAGCAGCAATGGTTTGTACACCTGTGTGGTATGGTGCACAGTACAAGGCAGGGTGCAGAACAGGTCAACAGTAACACTTTGTACATGGGTGCAGTGTTAACAAGGGGAAGGGCCATCACCTACCAATACAGCCTATGCATCACACACATGTATACTGCCGCTGTGATGAGGTCACTATGGTTGCACTGCATGCTGTTGAGCACCAGATGTAATACATGCTGACAGAAGGGTAATGGGAGGACTGTGTGGACAAAAGGTGTGCAACCCCACATGTAGGTGTGTGTGTATGTGAGGGGGTGTTAAATGTGTGTGTAAGTGCAATCTGGTGGAGTGTGGTCAATGCATGTCTGATATGTGTGTACATGTGTATCTGTTTGTGTGGGTGTCCATTTATGCACAGGCGATAGTGGGATTAATCACATGGCAGTACTTCTCCTTGGGATTGTGCTGTAGATGTAGTGACACACAAGACACCATGACAGCCTGTCCAATATGTGAACACAGGACAGCTGATAGCATAACAAGGTCTGTAGCACAGAACATGCATTGGGAGGGAAAGTACATACCAGGTATACACATCATAATGCCAGCAGCAGATGGATAACTGGCTACCCACATATGCAGCATTACTAATGCAATGGGGAATTACCAGACCACATCAGTGAGTGTATCCAGGTATTACAGTTGTTCGCATGATGGGTTGATTGTGCAGCAGATGTGGCATGGACTGATCAAGACTGTAATATGAGGCTTCGGTGTGTGACATACATAGTGAATGTAGCAGCCTCAACCATTTAGGGGCCATGTACACCATGATTGGACATACACAGGGTATTACTGGATGACAACAGTGAGGCCATGTACTACCTACTCCACCAAAGTCAGGGAGGTGATGGAGTAACAGGTCATGTGTTGTGATCACATGTGTAGGAATAGAGAGGTCTGATATGTTAATGGGTAGTATTAATGAGTCTATGTTAGCAAGTGCCATGCAGGATGGGGAACATATGTAACTGAATGTGGGACTGTCTGTAAAACCAAGGTAAGGGAGGTAGTAAGGTGGACTGTCAGTGTTTGTGGGTGTACATGCATGTGTGTCTGTGTCTGTGTGTCTGTGTCTGTATGTGTGTGTCTGTGTGTGTCTGTTTGTGTGTGTCTGTGTGTGACTGTGTGTGTGTGAGACTGTGGGTGTGTGAGTGTGGGTACTGTTATGCAATGCTGTACAGGTCTTAACGTGTGTGTTTGTTTCCCCCACAGGTGGTGAGGTGAGTCAGGTTCCTTCCTGCATGCAAACTGAGGTAGGTGTCCGTACAGACACCGATAATGATGATGATGGTACTGGTGAGGCACAGGTAGGGTTGTCAGAGGCCGACACTTCAACTACATGTGTCATTGCCCTCCTAGCCACCCCAAGCCCACACACAGTTACAGTGCCCCTACAAACCCCATCACATGTGGCCATAGCAGAGGGACAGTTGTCGGTTGGTGCCAGTGACCAGAAAAGTGTGGTGTCCATACCAACTGTGTCAGGTTACAGTCGGCATAACCAGATGTCCGGCAGGACACCAGATCAGCAGATGTACCATGGTGCTCATGGGAGGGCCACTGGTCATCATGCCCCTGGCAGAGGTGCCACAACTGGTACTACCAGGAGTATGTTTCAGGTTGTAATGGAGGCACAGGCACATATGGACATGCACACCAGACAGGGCCTGAGGCTGCAGAGGGCTGCTTTCTCATCTGTAATTGGTACCCTCCATGACATTACTGCTGCTCTCCGTGAACATACTGAGGTCATAGATAGACAGAAGGGGTAAGATGGTGGGCCTCCTCAACTGTGGAATGTCCATGCTTGAATGGGTGGTGGGAGTGGTGAGATGTCCTCGTAGACGTAGGCCAGAAACACCAGCAGCTGGTGGTCAACGTGGACATGCCAAAACACCATGCCACTCCTGTAGTGGCAGTATCATCCCTAGCACACCACTGGGGTGCTGTCCACACCACACCACAGCAGGCCCTGGCCAGTCCCAGGCAGAACATGGTTTCACCGGACACCTGTCATCATCAGGGGAGAGCAGCACCTCAAGGTCTTTACCGGCACATGCACGTGGAGCCCCTGACAGGCACAGTCAGTGTGTCCGTGGCTGGAGGCACTGAACTGCACACCCTGCCAGGTATGGTCTGCAGCTGTCCAACAACACCTATATAGGGTGGCCACATGGCAGGACTGTGTGCATGAATACCTACACACTATGCAACCACACCTAGGGTGACCCCATAGACACACACACCACATCACCATGCCCCAATCATTGAACCAAACCCCTCACCCACACTCATGGTGACATGTGGATGGACCACCCTTGGCCTCTGGCAAATCAGTAACACACCCTGTGCATATGATGATACCAGTGCCACTTCCATGTCATCCATAGCATCAATGCAGGGACAGGCTAATATGGTTCTGATGCCCACGGTGACTGTTATAGAGTGCTGTAATGTACTTCAGTGTGAGATGTTGTCAGGGGTAATGTGTAATGCATGCATGTCAGGTAATGTAGCCTTGCAGCTATGATGCATTTCAGCTGTCAGTAACAGTGATTATCTCCATAATGTTATCCATTTGTGTTGCAGGTGTACATGTGTCAGCAGGAGGATGGTTTGCAGTCATATTTCACAAGAGTATGGCACTGTGGTAACACCATGGTGACCGCCCATGGGTGGTAACCTCAGTCCTACTGTTACCACTAGGAGCCTTGTGGGCTTCCGATATCCCAACACCCTTCCCTATCAAGGTGTTCACCCCCTGCATGTGTCATATACTGCCCCTGTATGCGTCTTGTGTGTCATGTCTGGTAACCTACTCATCCTCTCTCCCCATTTATACCTACAGCCCCTCCTCAACATCCCACTCCCACCTGAAAAGATAATGGAAGGGCAATATGTTCCCACGAAACAATCTTGCTCCATACATGGCTGTCCATTCTGCACACGTGTTCACTGGACACATGTAATCTGGTCTAATTGGCATCACAATGCATTTATGTTGTCCTCACCCCTCTCCCAGGGATTTGAGGGTCCACATCTACCTCCAACTTCAGTGTTTATGCACAGCTGTTGCTGTAGCAGAAATGGGCAGCTATGGACCTTTCCTACACCCTTCCTGCACATGCCTAGCTATTTCCCCTAATGTCTTACCCTCTTTGTGCTGCTTTTAAACCACTTTCCTATCAATCCTTTTTTCATTCATTTTAAAGAGGTTAGAGTGGGGGTAAGCGTGAGTGTTCTGGCCAGCAACAAAATAAACCACCTCTGCAAGGCTCGTACCCAGGACTCTGCACACCATACACAAAGTGATTTCCCACTAAACCATGGCAGATGTACATAACCCTGATGTTTCCACAAACATATCATCCAGCCCAGTCATTCAACAATACAGGGAATATATTGCAACATGCAGATGTATGTGTGTAAGTAAATATATTAATGTATAAACAGGTGCAACATATTGATATATATCTATATATATATATATATATATATATATATATATATATATATATATATATATATATAGGGATATATACATATATAAATATATATGAACATATATACATGCAAATGCTTACATCTATGGATATATATGTCTACATCTACATGTGTAAATATATACAGCAGGTCATGTATATGTCAGCAGATATATACATGTACATATATAGGTGCATACAGACAGACATCTGGTGATAACAGTGGGGATAAAACAAAATCATATATGTCCTCATGCAACGTTAATGGCGTTGAGAGGCTGCACACAATATACGTGTGGTACGAATAGGTATCCTCCCCCCAGCCAAGCACGTTCCCCCTGTAATACATTAGCAAGTGTTGCAGATTCCATAACCAGGACCCCACACAACATGGCCTCACTAGAATACATATACACAGACGGATATATGCAGATATAGGTGTATATATATATATATATATATATATATATATATATATATATATATATATATATATATATATATACATATATACATAAGTACACATACACACACAGAGATATGTACATTACATGCACACAAATTGAGCAGCCAGTATTCCTACAGTCACCACCTTACCAACTGGAGACTGTGTGAGCCACTCATACGAATGACATTCATAGCCTGCAACACATACCCACAGAGATATCAAAGGGTATAACACCACACACAGGTGCCCATAAATGATTGTGACAGCTATATCTGTGTACTGTGAGAGTTGTATATGCCATGTCATATAGCCGTTTAGACACTGACATCCATAAGAACAGTGTAATGGAACTGTGAAACAGTTATACTGAGACAGTAGTCTGGTAAGGTTGACACATGTTGCTGTCCAGGCCGTGGCCTTCTAGTAGTACAACAGTAATGACAGACTGGCCCACAGCATACCAGACAATCAACAGTATGTAATGTAGATGTATAGGTCAGCAGCCTCTATCTGCACTCTGTACATGATCCCTAGGGGGTACAGACCCCCAGTTGACACAAAGGAATGTATCTGTTACATAACAAGGCATAACTGACACCATCATAATCACACAGACAAACAGAACAGTCTGTATGGTAGGAGGCAGAAGGCCTGCCTTTACCCACATTGGACTGCATGGTAATGTACATCCAGTTACCTTAAGGCAGCTTACCCCAGATACCCACACATGTTGTTACAGCCTAGGTTAGTCATGGTGCACCCCACTACACTCACTAATACTGGGCCATATATCACGGTTACGTACATTAGGGCACACATGTATTGTGTAGATGGAGCCCACACATATATGGTCCCAACCCCAAGTATGTGTGGGAGACTCAACAGCAGTGGAGGGATGGTAGGAATGACAGCATGACATACACACAGCCCACTACATAACAAACCCTGACAGCATGTCACATGTGCTAAGCCAGGTATGTAGTTGGAGGATAGAGTCTGGAACACAGGCACATATGTGTACAATTGTTTTCATACAGTAAGCATGATATGTAAATGTGTACATATTTATATGAATGTATGTATAATGATATGTACATATATGTTTGCCATATGTCCTGCACATGGGGTGGAGACCTACCTCAGCCTCAGTAGTCCCAACCTCTCAGTGCAAGGGGATGTCATGTATGTATTGCAGGTATATTTGTAGACTATTGCTACTGTAATAGGGAGTGTCTTCACAGACATGGTGTGTGTGTGGGAGGCCACATCTGCTGTGGACATGTGCGTCATTGGCTACTAACAGACATCCTAAGGTCATCATAGTACAGTACCACTGCCAGAACAGTAATGTCCCTGCGGACTACAGCTGCGATACACCGAATATATGTGGACAGTCTGACACAAGCTGGTCAGTCCAGGGGTATACACAGAACCCCTTCATGCAAGACATGTGGACCAGGCCTGTCAATGTGGATGTTAACAGCCATGTAGATGGGTATCACATGTAAATACTGGTATACATTTTCCCCCATAGATTATACATTCATACACCCCTGTCTGTCCTGACACATAATAACTGCTGGTACAGGGGTGCCATGGCCACATACTACCCACTAGTTAGTGACATACATCTGAAGATCATCCCACTGCTTTATCTGACATACATAACTGTCATGTTGGCCCTGCAGAAGTTCATCCATCAAGTATCTGGACATTTCATCTCACTGGATAAGCACAGTAATGTGCTAGACATGTAACAAAGCACAGTGCAAGCTGCAGGCAGACTGAATCAACACTGGGCTACATCTCCAATGTGGGGATACACATGTACCTGCATAGATAGCAGGCTCTGCAGGCATGTCACATCACAGAGTAACATACACCTGTGTGAAAGTGCATAACCACAACCAGTGTGAACACAACCACAGCCACATATGGTAAGCAGTGTACTATTACAGTATATGGACTATCTGACCTACACCATCCTCATATGAGCCACTCACACAACACCCCTACATATACTGGGCCACTAGACAGTATGGTCCGATGCCTCTCTGTGGTATGGAACATGTCTGTGTTTGCTCCTACAAACATGTAAGCTGTTAGGGTGACATACAGTGGAGCAGCATGTAACATCAGATAGGACAGGACCAGGAACAATGACATCTACAACAGTCTCTACACAGGCCAAGGTACATATTCTCTATACACACACTGTCAACAATTACCAGAGTTACACCTACCTCAGTACTGTACACACAACCACATAATGCCCAGGCTATGTCTTCAATTATAACCCCTACTATACATAACATGTGTAGCAGTCTGATATCTCACTGGCTTGTTACCAGATATGCTGTCAATGACTATGGAATGCAGAACATATACACCTCCTACTGCATGAAATATGTACAAAGGTTGACAGAGTTGTGGCTGGAGGCACAAACACAGGGCCAATATAGACATGTCACTGTAATACCTCATACATATACTGTCGTAACAGGGTTTGTTGCACCATATGTCCTATGAGGGATGTGACGTCGGTAACTCTCCCGGCTGTCACCATCTACTGCCTGCTATCCTCACACTACCTTCTGCATTCCACAGATAGGTGCACCGTAGCTGACACATGAGACCAAAGGCACAACACTGCCCAGTCTGGGGATGACCCTGCGGATGGGGACCCCTCATATACATGGGACCGACATGGCAGGTATTGCGACATGTACAACAGGCATATCCAGACAAACACTGTTAAACCAACAGCACTCCACATGCAGTATAGCAGCACTTACAGTCTGTAATCAGGTCAGGCACATCCCCCTCATGTTTGTTGCCCTCTTTCCACAGTGTATGTTGTTAGAGGTAAATCCCCAATCCATGTGAGATGCTGTTTGCCAAACAACAAATTGAGTTCCTGCTCACAGTGGCTGTAAAGGGCCAACACCACCATGTTGTTCCTAGGTATTTGAGTGTGTTTCCATGCAATTGGCTATGGGACTGTTACCACAGCCATTCCACATGCAATCAGCTAGGGAAGGGCTGCAATTCATGCAGAGGCCTTCAGCTGACCATGAGCATCACTTACATTACACATGCTACTGCCTAAGCATAGCAGGTGTGGGTCTCCAAATCCACCGGCGAGGGAGTGGGGGAGGTAGACAGAGGCAAATACATGTCAGGGAGTTCTGGTAGAGTAAAACAGAACCATGTTTGTGTCACACACCTACCAGCACAGGGTTTCAAACCTCAGACAACTATGTAGTGCTATCACAGTTTGACCCAGTTATTGGTTGCACCACATGGGTTACCTGCTGTGGAGCACTCAGAGCATATTCGTGATGATGAGTGACATCTGCAACAGGGATACGGTAGATATACGGTAGGTGACGTACACATGCCTGTCTGCATGAACAGCTGCCAGTGTCTACACAGGGACGCACACACATTGACACACTTGACAGGGCCAGGAGTGCAACTCATTACTAATGTGATTGCCACAACACATTGATGTGCAGGTATCACATGCACCACATGGGTCATACGGAGGTCGTATGGGCATAGAGTATGATGAGGTGTCAGACATCAAACATCATGCTTCAGTATGCCCTGGGAGGATGTAGTGAGTGTGGATGTGGTCAGATGCACCATACAACACACACACACGGACACACAGGGTGCCAGTCCTGACATGCATGGGAGCATGTCTGCATGGGTGTGTGGTGGTCAACTGTGCCAACAGGCTGTTCAAGAGTAGGTGATGGGTATACCTTGGCATCAGGCCACATGACGATGGTCTGCATTGTGCCTCAGGCCTGTGGTTTCTGCATCTGCCCACATAGGTGGTTATTGCATCCCCCATCCAGTCACCTGCATGACTATTGTGTGTGGCCAATGCTGTGCATCACTTGCCATGTATATGTTCCATAATCCATGATATAGATGGTGAATGGGATGTGCACACCTCCCACATGGATGTACAGTGACATGTGGAACTGTACCTGGGGTGTCTGGCTCATGTTGTGAACACAGATTATCATTGGATGTGCCAATCTTGCCCACCTGTGGCAGGAACTGGTAATGGGCAGCAGGTTTACTCTGCACCTACATTGATATCATGTTAACAGCATTCCCTGATGTCAGTATCATCTGTCCATACAGGGCATGTTATCAGGCATGGTATGTCCATTGAGAGTCGCATGTGAAGGCACCATGGGTAGTGCAGGTGTCCATTTGGGAACATGGTGGAGGTGCACTGTCTGCATGTACATGCATATTGGACAGATGTCCAGGGTGACATGTCTTCTGTAGCCCACTGCTATTAATGCAGAGTTCCTATCAGTGGCCAATATGCAGTATACTACCCACATATTGGCTGTTGCCTAGGCATTTGTGTGTACTCTTGGTAATAGTGGGGTTGCTAACTGTGATTGTCTGGCCTTCATGTCACATGTCTGGTTATGGCTTTGCACACCAACCACTCAGCTAACTTACATCTGGTATCCCTGTATGGTTGACATGGTGATATGCAGTAGGGCCACCATAAAAGAACTGAGCAAAATCCCCTCCGCATTGGCCACAAGTGTCACACACCTACAGTCACCTCTACACAGGATATGTGTTACACACACACACACACACACACACACACACACACACACACACACACACACACACACACACACACACACACACATGTGCACACGCCTGTCATGTCTGGGAGTAGAACCCCTACCTAACTAGTTTATCACACTACAGCACTATGCAGTTATAGTATGCGCCACAGACATTACTGGAGTACCTCTTCCCCAAAGGCGTATTTCACAATGTATGACATCAGCAGGGTTATCAAAGTAGAGCATTTCGACTGTACAGCGAGTGACTAGCCTAGAACGCATTGCT
Source organism: Protopterus annectens (assembly GCF_019279795.1). Lineage (NCBI taxonomy): Eukaryota > Metazoa > Chordata > Ceratodontiformes > Protopteridae > Protopterus > Protopterus annectens. Next base: position 487,199,639 of record NC_056744.1, read on the forward strand.
CCCAACACAGACAGTGAGACACACACAAAACATCCACAACTGACATGTGTGGGTATAGAACCCCTGATGGAGGTCTATATCACACTACACCATTGGGCTGTTATAGGACACACCACAGGGATTACAGAAGATCTGTCTCCCTAAAGTTGTATTTCACAATGGATGACATCAGCAGGAGTGCCGCAGTAGAGCATTTGAAATATACTGCAAGTGAGTAGCCTATAATGCATTGCTTCATACACACACATTGAAACACACACAAAACATCCAGAACTGCCATGGGTGGGGATGGAACCCTATCACAGTTCTAAACCACACTACAGCAGTAGGCGGTTACAGGACGAGCTATGGAGATTACTGGGTTATACTCTTCTCAGAGGTGTATTTCTACATGAGTGACATCAGCAGCCTTGCCAAGGTTGAGTACATGAATTGTACAGAGTGTGAGTAGCCTAAAAAGCATTGCTTTTCTAATCAGTCAGGCACAAACACAGATTCACACACACACAGTTGCCAGGTCTGGGGTTAGAACACCTATCTAACTACTTTATCACATGACAGCAGTTCACAGTTAGAGGATGCGCTACAGAGATTACTGGGCTATGACTTGCCCAGAGGTGTATTTCTATGTGAGTGACATCAGCAGCCCTGCTAAAGTTGAGCATATGAACTGTACAGAGTGTGAGTGGCCTAAAAAGCATTGCTCTCTACTCATTCACACACACACACACACACACACACACACACACACACACACACACACACACACACACACACACACACACACACACACACACACACACACACACACACACACACACACACACACACACACACACACACAGATTCATGCACAAACTCACACATAGTTGCCAGGTCTGGGGGTTAGAATACCTACTTAACTACTTTATCACACTACAGCAGTACACAATTACAGGACGCTCTTCAGAGATTACTGGGCTATGACTTTCCCAGAGGTGTATTCCTAGGTGAGTGACATCAGCGGCCTTGCCAAAATTCAGTATATGATTGTACGAAGCTTCATTATCCTAAAATGCACTGCTCTCTACACAGTCAGAGACAAACAAACACACTCATTCAGTTGCCAAGTCTGGGGTTTGGACTACTCCCTAACTGGTTTATCACTACAGCAGTATGCAGTAATGGGACACGCCATGGTGATTCCTGAGCTAAAGCTCTCACAAAGGTGTATTTCATATTGGATGACCTCAGCAGGCTTGTCATACTACTACTATGGAGTGGGCGGTGTGTGCATGGGCCATAACCCATACATGTAGAGGTTGACATGTCACATGCGGGCACACACGGGGTCATATGTCACAGGTACATGTATACAGCTACTAGATGACTACTTCCTTGTACAGTCATGTTGCACAGCTGGCACGAGCACCATTTAGTCTGTCATGCTGACAGATGCTGATGGCTAGTATCTGCAGTGAATGCATCTGCACCTCATGTGGTTGTGGGCCATTGGCTGTGTGCTGGGTGGGACAGTCCCTGATGGGTCCTTGTCACGGTGACCCTCTTCCACACATCTATGTCCATCTACCTTTGGCTTATTATAATGTGGTGTTCTTACATATATGTCTGTATTCCTATCCACTGTGTGTGCAAGGCAGGAGTGGTGCATACTGACATGTGTCTGCACTAAGAACTGCAACTGCCAGATATGTCTGGTCCACTGGTGTTTGCAGACATGGCCTTCATGTGTTTAAGTGTGTGGGCATGACCAGTATGACCTTTCAGTATGATGTTGACTGACATTGCCTTCATTCCTCTAAGTGTGTGAACATGCCCAGTATGGCTATCTGTATTGCATGTGTGGAGCATGTCCAGGTTGTTTGTACTGTGGTGCTGACCTTTGTGTTGTACACCGACAGGTAGCATGCTGTGTCTGCAGGGTATCCATCGGTCATTTGGCATGTACTGTTGCTACATTTATGCATAGCGGGGGGAGGCACCTGACTGTTTCTACATTTCTACACAGGAGTGGGGAGGGCATACCTGACTGTTACTATTAGTGTATGTAGGATGGGGGGCACACCTGACACTTCTACACATTTACTAGGACTGTACTGGTATGTTGGGTACTCCATTTCAGTCTGTAGTCTTGCCTATCGTGCTGGCTAGAGGCATACCAGAGTACTACACATCCTAGCTTTCACTGCCTACATATTAGTTTCAGACATCCTAGCCTTCACATCTTCCATCCAACTGCCTGGCCTGCTGTAGTCTGTCTGTGTAGGCCTGGGGGGGGTTACACATAGGGCTCATTCAGAGGCTATAGTGCAGCATTTGTTTGTGTTTGTCTACACCTATTCTGCTGACTGTAACAGTTGTTGTGTATGTGACCGCCCCCCAACTGGCATGTGTGAGTCACTTACCTTGTGGGTGTCCCGGAATTGAGGGTGGTGCTGCAGGGCTGCCTATGTCGGATGCACAGAGTACACTCCATTTACATAGTTGAGCACAGGTAGTGTCATGTTTGGCATCCCTTTTACTGTATGTGCGAGTCAGAGAGAGGTGACATTCCCTGGGTCCCTTCTGTGTCAGTGAATGTGCTATGCATTGCCTCTTTGCCAGGGCATACTGGGCATGCCTCCTTCTGCCTACTAGGGCAGGCTCAGGTTGTTGTTCCTCTGAGTAACTCTGTTCCTGTGCAGGCCTTGGCAATGGTGGGGGGCTGTGTGGCCCTGTCCCATGCTGTTCCTGCTGCAGCTTTTTCCACAAGATCATATCATGTAGCATGGCACATAAAAGGCCAATTTGGGTATATGTAGTTGGTGAGTACTGCAAGGCTCCACCAGATGTGTCCAGACATTGGAACAGTGACTTGAGCATCCCAAACACACGTTCTATTATGAATCGTGTTTATGCATGTGCCTCATTATGGAGTTCTTGTTCGGGTGTGTGTGCATTTCTGATAGGTGTCATCAGCCATGGCTCCAGTGCATATCCAGCATCCCCACTAGGTGACCGTGTGGGATGTCCCCATTGGCAAATCTGTGGTACAGCTGCATCAGATGCCAGATGATGAAATCATGGTAGCTTCCAGGGCAGCCAGCACACACATTCATTATTATGCCCTGGACATTGCACACGACCTAGCAGTTGATGGAGGAGAAGCCCTTGCAGTTGATGTAGACCCAATCCTGCTCACCGGGTGGTGCTTTGTTGTGTATGTGCATGCAGTCTATTGCACCCACTACCTTAGGGTATTCTGCTGTTTGATGGAAAAGACGCATGTTGCTGGCCAACGCCTCACAGGTGATAGGGAAATATATGTGCTCACCGACATTTGCTGACATGGCATCCAGGAACTGGTATAGTACCCTGGATGCTGATGCTTGTGATATCCCCATCATATCCCCAGTTGACCTTTGGAAGGTACCTGTAGCTAGTATTCGTAGGCCTACACATACCTTGGTATTCACTGGGATGGGTTCTCCTCTGTTAGTTCTGTGTGTGTGTGAGGTGTGGCCGGCGCAGCTCAACAATCTGCTGAAGGAGGTCCCTGTCCACCCTATAGTGCTCCACTATCTCTAGCTCATGTAGCCCTTGGTAGGTTACCCTGGGTCTGTACTCTCTTCTCTGTCTCCTCACTGTGGGTTGCTCGGCAGCATTCATATCCTCACCACCCTCAGCCTCTTGCACATGCTGGTTTATGATAGCAAATGCAGCCCCTAGCATTATTTCTCTTGCTTTGGTTTTCTAAAATTTCCCTGTTTGTATACATTGGCGGTGCAGAGTTATTTGGAATAACAAGGGAAAAGGTGTTTGTATAGCTTATAGTGGTGTGCTGGGCTGGGCTGCTGCCTGTGTGATTTTGGTTGTGTCTGATACATTTCACCTGTCAGCTCAGCTACTTCTCATTGATTTCCCTTCCCATTGTCTCCATGTTTAAGCCTATGTGCGCGCTGCACGAACAGAGTGCTCAAATGGGCACAGAGCTGCTATTTCCTGGTTTAACTTCTTTTTTCTTCCTGTGAAACCCGGTGTGCAGTGCACACACCCACTTACACTTTGTAAGGAGTGCTAGGCAGCTTGGACACACCTCTAGCTTAGCTGTGCTAAGCTAGGAGCAGTCCCGAGCCACAGGGCTCCAGTCCACTTACAGTATTCATGATACACACACCCATGATGTCACCTATTTCCTAGTCTTGCACCCAGCTATGTCTATTGTTACACTCTTGGGACCTGCCTCACATCCTAGGGAAATCTGGGATTCACTATCATTCCCCTCATTTGCATAGGATTACCTGCTAATGCATAGTTATATGTCCCACACTGAGCCTCCCCCCTTAGCAACCATTACTCACTGGCCAGGTTGTCTTATGCTTGCCATTGACTTGTATGGCTGAATACTGCTTTTAGTTAAAATGCTTATTTTAGGTTTGTTGTATTATTTCCCCACCGAGCCCGTTTGCTCACCGCTGCCCTATGCTTAAACAGGCAAAATCGGCGACAAAAAAATAAAAGTTTTTTTTATTTTTTACACATTTCTGCAGACTGCACTCATCCTGCACTGACAGCTGCCTGCTTCCTTGATCGCAAATTACCCTCATTTGCATGGTTTTCACCTGCAAACAAGGGTAATTTGCATACAGGAGCTCAGTCCGTGCAGGATTAGCCTAAGAGCTCACGTGCACGTCCCAGGAGTTCGTTCCTGGATCGGACGTCGGCCATATTGCCGAAATTAGCTCTTAAACTAATCCTGCATGCTATAACGGGCTTTGTAAATCCGGGAGCCACTCTTCCAAATAACTGGCACTTCAGAATTCCAAATGTAATGAGTGATTGCAAAAAAAAAAAAAAAAAAAAAAAACACAATCCCCCAGATTTTCAAAAGCTTGCACGGTGTGCATGATTAGTGTATGAAGTAATGTTGGCAATATGGTGGCCGAGCGATCCACGTATGTGCCCGTTTGACGTGCACGAGCGCTCTTGCACTAGTGCTGCATGTTCCCAGCCCCCGTATGCAAATTACCCCTTTTTCAGGTGAAAAACATGCAAATTAGCTAAATCTGCTATCCAGGAAGCTGGAATCAGGGCATGCAGTACTAGGGTAATATGCAGAAATGTACTCGGTTAGTAACCGAGTACGGTGCTGCAAAATCCAAAACGGGGACATAACGGCTTCAAATAAAGGCTGCATATCATTGAGGAAGCATGCCAATGGCCAAGTATAAGGCCATTGGCATTGCAAACAATGCAAAATGCATAAAATACATCTTTTATTATATGTCCGCCGATCACGGCTGTTAAAGCATAAGGCAGTGGCGCTCAAACAGGATCGGTTTGGAAATAAAAAAATAAACTTAAAAAAAGCAGTCTAACTAAAATCAGTATTCTGCCATGCAAGTCAATGGCAGGCAAAAGACAACCTGGCCAGTGAATAGTGGTTTCTAAGGGGGGGAGGCACAGTGTGACACATGTAACTATGCATTAGCAGGCAATCCTATGCATATGAGGGGAAACATAGTGAATCCCAGTTTTCCATAGCATGTGAGGTAGGTCCCAACAGTGTAAGAGTATGAATAGCTGAGTGCAAGACTAGGAGGTAGATGACATCATGGGTGGGTGTGTCAGGCATACTGTAAGTGGATTGGAGCCTTGTGGCTCGGGTATGCTCCTAGCTTAGCACAGCTAAGCCAGGGGGTGTGTCTAAACCTGCCTAGCACTCTTTACAAAGTGCAAGTGGGTGTTAGTGCCACGCAACGGGATTTACAGGAAGAAAAAAGAAGTTAAACCAGGAAACAGCAGCAGTGTACACATCCAAGTACTCTGTTTACACGGCGCTGCCCCGGGCCCAAACAGAAAGAAGGTAATCAAGAAGCACTAGCATATCTAGCAGGTGAAATGTATCAGAAGCAGCCAATAACACAGGTAGCAGTCCAGCCCAGCCCAGAACATTACTATAAACTAAGCAAACACCTTCCTCACTGTTTTTTCCCACACTCTACACCACTGGTCTATACAATTGGGGAAATTATAACAAACAAACCTACAGAATGAGAAGCGCTGCAGCAGGCAACATAGAACATGTGCAAGAGGCTGAGGGTGGTGAGGATGTGCATGCTGCCGAACAACCCACAGTGATGAGACAGAGAAGAGTGTACAGACCCAGGGTAACCTACCAGGGGCTACATGAGCTGGAGATAGTGGAGTGCTATAGGGTGGGCAGAGCCCTCCTACAGCAAGTAGTTGAGTTGTGTCGGCCACACCTGACACACCATACCGACCGAGGGGAACCCATCCCAGTGGATACCAAGTTATGTGTAGGCCTAAGTATACTAGCCACAGGTACCTTCCAAAGCACAACTGGGGGTAACATGGGGATCTCAAAGACATCAGCATCCAGAGTATTCCACCAGTTCCTGGATGCCATGTCAGCACATGCCAGTGAGCATGTATATTTCCTCAACACCCGTGAGGTGTTGACCAGCAATATGCATCTCTTCCACCAAATAGCAGAATAATCTGAGGTAGTGGGTGCTATAGACTGCACGCACATATGCATCAAACACCACCCGGTGATCAGGGTAGGGCCTACATCAACCGCAGGGACAACCCCTCCATCAACTGCCAGGTCGTATGTGATGCTCAGGGCATTATAATGAATGTGTGTGTTGGCTGACCTGGAAGCTATGACAATTCCCACACATGGCATCTGATGCAGCTGTACCAGAGATTTGACAATGGGGACATCCCCTATGGTCACCTAGTGGGGGATGCTGGTTACACACTGGAGCCATGGCTGATGACACTCAGAAATTCACACACACCTGAACAACAATGCCATAATGAGGCAGACGCACAGGCCAGACATATAATAGAGCATGTGTTTGGGATGCTCAGGTCATGGTTCTGGTGTCTGGATACATCCGGTGGAGCCTTGCAGTATTCACCAGCTACATGTACTCAAATTGTTATGGTATGTGTGATGCTACACAATATGATCATGTGGAAACAGCTGCTGCAGGAACAGCATGGGGCAGGGCAACACAGCCCCCCACCAATGCCAAGGCTTGCACAGGCACAGAGTGACCCGGAGAAGGAAGAACCTGAGCCTGACCCAGTAGACAGAAGGAGGCATGCCCAGTATGCCCTGGCCTTGGCAAAGAGACAACACATAGCACATGCACTGACACAGAAGGGTCCCAGGGAATGACACCTCTCTCCAACTCGCACATTCAGCAAAAGGGATGCTAAACATGACACCACCTATGCTCAACCATGTATAGGGAGTGTACTATGTGCATCTGACATAGGCAGCCCCCCAGCAGCATCCCCAAGTCTAGCACACCCACAAGGTAAGTCAATCAACCTATCAATTGTGAAATGTAGTTGAATATATTGCCACCTGTAGCTATGGTATGGATGTGAGCATGCAAGGGAATTGGGTGGCCAAATATTATGGCAGCAGACACTAGATACCCATAGTGGCACCCTGACATGTGTAGCACTTACTGGAGTTACCATAGTAGCCAATACTACACAGTGAGACAAAAACCACTGCAGGAAATGTGCTGTGTGAAATGTGTGTCCATATGACCCACATATGGCAGTCAGGATGGTTCACATACCCAACAACAGTTGCAACCAGCAGGACAGGTAGACACAAACCCAAACAGGGCCTGTGCCATGGCCCCAGAATGATGGCTAGGGTTAACTCCACCCCCAACCCTACACAGACAGACCACAGCAGGGCAGGCAGTGGGATGCTAGTTCTGAAGGTTAGGACGTCAGACAATAATATGTAGGGCAACAAAAGCTACATTCTGTAGTACACTGGTGTGCTTCTAGACAGCAATACAGAATGAAATGGAATACATGTCATACCAGTACAGTCAGAGCAAATGTGTGCAAGTGTCACTTGTGCCCCCCATCTGATATAGCAATGTAATGACAGTCAGGTGTGCCCCCCCCAACTCCCATGTAGACATGAAGAAACAGTTATGTGTGCCCCTACCCCCAATCCAACATAGAAATGTAGTAACAGTCAGGTTTGCCCCCCCCAATCCTGTGTAGAAATGTAGTAATATGCATGAGTAGGTATAATACGAGTGGAGCAGAGATGCCCACAGGTGGCCAAGGTAGCAGGATAGGTTGTAGCATGTGCACAATATGCTGGTCTGTGTGTGTTAGGATGGTGTGTGTTTCATATTGTGTGAGAGTGGTCAGTATGTATGCATGTCGCGGTAAGTCCTGGTGGCCATAGCCCAGTACTGCTGATGATAGGAACAAGCCCACACAACTGCAGTGCCAAGGACAATCCCCACCAGTATAACACATGCTAGCAGTAAGCCAATGTAAATGTATGGTGGTAATATGTGGCACCATCTGAAAGACTGACATGTCATGGCTGCTGGGCTAGATATACAAGCAGTACACAGAGGAATGTACCCCAGACATACAGTATACATTGTCTCACTGTGAAATGGAGACACCCTTGGAATTATACATACAGGTATGCATCACAGCAACCGGTCCTGTAGTAGGAGATACCAGTGATGTCTGCCTGAACACCTGCAGATTACAAAGGAGGTTGGACTGATGTACTAGGAAACAGACAGAGTACCTGCACATGCCAGCATACCTGGAATGCCCCATGCATATCTGTGTATCAGATACAAGTAGTGTCCATAGCACACCTGCACACAGCTCACACAAACACCACCCGCAGGTACCTCTCTGGCCATATCCCTGCTGTGGGAAGTGGGTACAGTATGACCCCTCCTGTATATGACAATAGTGGAAGAATGCAGCATGCAGTGCAGGTGTCCCATGCAGGTGTGTCCCTATCTGTAAGTAGCACCCTGCCAGCATCCACACCATCTGATCAAGACAGATAGAAGGAATTTGCATGAACACCTATCACACCTACCCTGTCATCCCAAGGCAATATACTGTATGGTGGTCTGTGACTGTAGGCCTGACAGAATGCAACGGCCTGCCACATGTGGCCCACAGAAACACCTAATGCCTCACAGGCCTCTGCCAAAGGCCTGTGTCTCACACATACTGCCAAAGCATGTTAAGTCATGGACACCCAAATAACAACATAACACACTCCACATAAGCCATATGCATGGCCATGTGGACAAACCATAGTAACATGTCCACCATGTCCCACTGCAAGAACTGTGGACCAACACTAACACACACCTGTGATGGGATGATACCCTTAGGGAAAGTATCAGAGAATGTATGCATAATGTATGGAAGAGGTTAGAATAACAGAGGGGGGGGGGTTGTAGCATGGGCAGTATGGAATGTGCAGGGTCTGACACCAAGCTATGTGCCCATACTATCCCTGGCTGCAAACACATAAATGGGTGGCTACACACCTGCCCATACACCACAATAGGGTTAATGTCCTGACCCATGGCCCCTGCCTCTGGGCAACCTCTGCGAATCTGTACAGCTGTGAGGCATTGCCATAGAAAGATAAGCCCATACTCTCTTGACAATGGGTGTACAAGTATGGGATCCCCTGCCAGCACTCTACCAAGGTGCTGAACCTGATACACAGACAAAGCAGCAAGTGTCTGCAGCTCCCCATCCAGAATGGCATAACTTACCATAAATACGTAGGTGTCTGCCCACAATACCGGACACAGCTGCAGTCACCCTTGTCCCCAAAGACAGCACTGTGAGTAAGAATGTCCACCTGGGAGTACATGAGGACAGAAAACATCACTGTGTATAACAGTACACATGTCTGAACATCTCTGCTAACAATGATACCATGGAGCTGAAGCAGCACAGACACAATCACCTACAGTGCACTGTATCCCCTGCACAGTTTGTCTCCATATTGTCAAATTATCAATGGATACCCAGCAGAAACACTTTGTACCTGTAGGTGTACAACAAAAAGGTCTGCACTGGAGTACAAACTACCTGGTATTGATCCACACATTCTATACAGAAGGGAATACTGGGCATGCTCACACACGTAATCAAAAGAAGCCCGTGTCTGAAAACAACAGTGGACCAGACATATCTGGCAGTCGCAGATGTTAGTGAAGACACTCCTCAGTATGCACCACTCATAATTTGTACACACAGTGGAAAGGAATACATGCATATATCCAAGAACAATACACTATAAAAAGCCAAACGTACACATACATAGACGTGTCGAAGAGAGTGACTGTGACAAAGAGCCAACCATATGAGGCTTTCCCCACCCAGCACACAGCCAAATGACAACAACCACATGATGCACAGATGTCACTCACTGTAGATATTAGCCACCAATATCTGTCAGCATTACGGACTATGTGGCGCAAGTGCTAGCTGTGCAACATGACTGTACAAGGAAGTAGTCATCTAGCAGCTGTATACATGTACCTGTGGAATATAACCCTGCATGTGCCTGCATGTGGTGTGTCAACCTCTAGATGAATGGGTTATGGCTCATGCACACATGCTGCCCTCTCCATAGCCCTACTATGGAAAGCCCGCTGAGGTCATCCACTTTGAAATACACCCTTGGGAAAAGTGTAGCCCAGTAAATTCTGTAGCATGTCCCGTAACTGTGTACTGCTGTAGTGTGATAAAGTAGCTAGGTAGGTGTTCTAACATCAGACGTGGCAGCTGTGCATGTGTGTGTGTGTGTGTGTGTGTGTGTGTGTGTGTGTGTGTGTGTGTGTGTGTGTGTGTGTGTGTGTGTGTGTGTGTGTGTGTGTGTGAGTGTGTGTGTGTATGTTAGTGTGCGTGTCTGTCTGTCTCTGCATAGAGAGCAATGCTTTTTATGGCAACCACACTTCTTACATTTTCCATACTTGACTTTGGCAAAGCTGCTGATGTCACCCACCTAGAAATACACCTCTGGGAAAGCTGTAGCCCAGTAATCTTCATAGTGCATCCTGTAACTGTGTACTGCTGTAGAGTGATAAAGTAGCTAAGTAGGTGTTCTAACCCCAGATGTGGCAACTGTGTGTGAGTGTTTGTGTCTGTCTATGTAGAGAGCAATGCTTTTTCGGGTAGCCACACTCTTTACAATTCCCATACACGACTTTGGCAAGGCTGCTGATGTCACCCACCTAGAAATACACCTCTGGGAAGGTTGCAGCCCAGTAATCACTGCAGCGTATCCCATAACTGCATACTGCTGTAGTGATAAAGTAGCTAGGTAGGTGTTCTAACCCCAGCTGTGGCAACTGTGTGTGTCTCTGTCTTTGTCTGTGTAGAGAGCAATGCATTTTAGGGTAGCCACACAAATTACATTTTCTATACTCGACTTTAGCATGCCTGCTGATGTCACCCACCTAGAAATAGACCTCTGGGAAGGTTGTAGCCCAGTAATCACTGTACTGTGTACTGCTGTACAGTGATGAAGTAACTAGGTAGGTGTTCTAAACCCAGACAAGGCAAGTGTGTCTGTCTGTGTAGAGAGCAATGCATTTTAGGGTTGCACACAAATTACAATTAAAATACTTGACTTTGGCAAGCCTGCTGATATCACCAACCTAGAAATACACCTCTAAAAAGGTTATAGCCAAGTAATCACAGTAGTGCATTCCGTAACTGCGTATGACTGTAGAGTGATAAAGTAACTAGGCAGGTGTTCTAACCCCAGAGGTGGCAACTGTGTGTGTGTGTGTGTTAGTGTGTGTGTCTGTCTGTGTAGAGAGCAATAGGGTAGCCACACAAATTACTATACTCGACTTTGGCAAGCCTGCTGATGTCACCCACCTAGAAATACACCTCTGGGAAGGTTATAGCCCAGTAATCACTGTAGTGCATCCCGTACCTGCGTACTGCTGTGGAGTGATAAAGTCACTAGGTAGGTGTTCTAACCCCAGACATGGCAACTGTGTGTGTGTGTTAGTGTGTATGTCTGTCTCTGACTATGTAGAGAGCAATGCTTTTTAGGGTAGCCACACTTCTTACAATTCCTAAACTTGACTTTGGCAAGGCTGCTGATGTCACCCACCTAAGAATACACCTCTGGGAAGGTAGTAGTCCAGCAATCTCTGTAGTGCATCCTGTAACTGCATACCACTGGATTGTGATTTAAAACTGTGGCAGGGTTCCATCCCCACCCATGGCAGTTCTGGATGTTTTCTGTGTGTCCATGTCTGTATATGGAGCAATGCATTATAGGCTAGTCACACTCAGTACATTTCACATGGTCCACTTTGGCAATCCAACTGATGACATTCTTTGTGAAATACAGCTTTGGGGAAGGAGCTCCCTAGTAATCCCCATGGTGTGTCCTATAACAGCTCCATGCTGTGGTGTGGTATAGATCTCTGTAAGGGGTTCTATACCTACACATGTCAGTCATGGATGTTTTGTGTGTGTCTCACTGTCTGTGTAGGGAGCAATGCATTTTAGGTTATTCACCCACACTACATTCTAAATGGCCTACTTTGGCAATCCTGCTGATGTCATTCATTGTGAAATACACCCTTGGGGAAGGAGTACTTCAGTAATGTGCATGGCGTGTACTATAACTGCATAGTGCTGAGGTGTAATAAATTAGTTAGGTAGGGATTCTACTTCCAGACATGACAGGTGTGCATGAGTGCGTGTCTGTGTGTGTGTGTGTGTGTGAGCATGTGTGCGCGTGTGTGTGTGTGTGTGTGTGTGTGTGTGTGTGTGTGTGTGTGTGTGTGTGTGTGTGTTTGTATCTTGTTTCCTGTGTAGAGGTTGTTGTGAGTGTGTGACACCTGTGGCCAATGTGAAGCAGGGTTTGCATATGTCTGATATGGTGGCCCTTCTATATAGCACAATGTCCACCGTACAGGGATAACAGATGTGAAATAGCTGAGAGGCTGGGGTGCAAAGCCATACCCACACATGTGACATCAAGGCCAGGCAATCACATTTTGCAACCCCAGTATTACCCAGAGCACACTCTCAACCCATGTCTCATACGCACACACATGCCTAGGCAACAGATAATATGTGGGTAGTACACTGCATATTGGCCACTGATAGTAACTATGAAGTGATAGCAGTGGGCTACAGAGGGCATGTCCCCTGTCCTTCTGCCCAATATGCATGTACATGCTGACAGTGCACCTCCCCCATGTTCCCCAATGGACACCTGCACCACCTGTGGTGCCATCATGTGTCCCACAATGGACATACCATGCCTGACAGCATGCCTTCTATGGACAGTTGCCACTGACACCAAGAAATGCTGTCAGCATGCTATCAATGTAGGTGCAGGTAAACCTGGTGCCCATTACCAGTCCCCACCACAGGAGGCAAGAGTGGCACATATGATGGTAATCTGTGTTCACAACATGGGCCAGACACCCCAGGTACAGTTCCACATGTCACTGTACTTGCATGTGGGAGGTGTGCACATCCCAGACACCATCCATGTCATGGGGTAAGGAACACATACATGGCAAGTGATGCACAGCATTGGCCACACACAATTGTCACCCAGGTTACTGGATGGGGGATATAATACTCACCTGTGTGGGCAAGAGCAGAAACTACAGCCCTGAGACACAATGCAGATCATTGTCATGTGGCCTGATGCCAAGATATACCCATCATCTACCCTTGTGTAGCCTGCTGCCACATGCGACCACCACACACCCGTGCAGACATGCACCCATGCATGTCAGTACTGGCACCCTGTGTGTTTGTCTGTGTGTTGTATGGTGCGTATATTTACAGCCACACAAACTACAACCCCCATATGCATACCGAAGCATGCTGCCAGATGTTAGACATCTCCTCATACCCTTTGCCCATACAACTTCCGTATGACCAGGGTGGTGCATGTGGTACCTGCACAATGATGTGTTGTGGCAATGCCGCTACTGATGAGTCGTACCCCTGGCCCTGCCAAGTGTGTCGATGTGTGCGTGTCCCTGTAAGAGTGTGGCTGTGTTGACGCTGGCACCTGTTCATGCTGACAGGCATGTGTACATAACCTACCATATAGCTACTGTATCCCTGTTGCAGATGTCACACATCATCACAGATATGTTCTGAGGGCTCCACAACAGGTAACCAATGTAGCACATCCAATAACTGCATCGAATTGTGAACACAATACATAGTTGTCACAGGTTTGATACCCTGTGTTGGTAGGTGTGTGACACAAACAAGCTGCAGTCTTACTCCCCCACCCCTCCCTGACATGTCTTTGCCTCTGTTTGCCTCTCCCACTCCCTTTCTGGTGGATGTGGAGACCTATGCCAGCTTTGCTTAGGCAGCAGCATGTGTATTTTAAGTGATGCTCATGATCCGCTGATGGCCTCTGCATGAATCACAGCCCTCTCCTAGCTGATTGCATGTGGAACAGATGTGGTAACATTCCCATAGCCAATTGCATGGAAACGCACTCTGATATCTAGGAACATCATGTTGGTGTTGGCCCTTGTCATTCACTGTGAGCAGAAACTAGATCTGTTGGTTGGCAACTAGCATCTATGATGGATTGGGAATTTACCTTCAACAACATACACTGTGAAAACAGGGCAACACACAGGAGGGAGATGTGTCTGATCTGCCTACAGACTGTGAGTGCTGCTATACTGCATGTGGTGTACTGTTGGTTTAACAGTGTGTATGTGGATATGTCTTTCCTACATGTCTCCATACCTGCCATGTCAGATCCATGTTTATGTGGAATCCTCATCTGCAGGGTCATCTGCAGACAGGGCAGTGTGTTGTGCCATTGGTTTCATGTGTTACCAACGGAGCATTTATCTGTGGACTGCAAACGGTAGTGTGAGGCATGCAGTCTGTAGATAGTGAAAGCCGTGACAGTTACTGGTGTCTTATCCCTCATAGGACATATGTTGCCACAAACTGTGTTACAATAGTAAATGTATGAGGTTTTCACAGCAACATGTCATTATTGGCCCTGTGTATGTGCTGCCAGCCACAACTCTGCGAATCTGTGTACATGTGTCTCTCATGACGTGGTGCATATGTGCTGTACACCATAATTAGTGTCATCATATCTGCTAACAAGCCATTTCGATATCAAACAGCCCCACATATTATGTACAGTAGGGGTTATATTCGATGACATAACCTGGACATTCTGTGGATGTGTGTACAGTCCTATGTGTGTGTTGGCATCAGTGTTACAGACAGCAAGTAGCAATAACTTCTACAGGAAAACTGGCACACTCAGTTGAGCTACATATGTGTAGGAGGTTCAGGAACAGCAGACAGACTGTGAGTAGAGTCATGTTATGCTTTGTATAATACTGGTGTTACAGGATGTGTGTGTATATACTACTTTACCTTGGAATGCAATCTGTCTGCATAGCCCTCAACTGTGGGCCTATCTTTTTGGTGGCCAGAGGTGTGCCTAACTTGTGCTGTCTGTCCAGCACACAGATCCTGTGTCTGATATCCCACTGGCAGTGTGTGTGGTGTGCTATTAGTACATGACCTACATATCAAGCCTTGCACATATGACATGCTTTGGGAGGGGGAGGGTTCTGTAGTGGGCTCTGAGTATATCACACTGCCATTGCTGCCATCAGTCCACGTCTGTTGTATCCCCTACACATTTGATGGGGCCGGGACCATATATGTGTGGGAGTCACCTACACAATATGTGTGTGCTCTTATGCACTCCAGAGGTCAGTGTATGTAACAGTGGTATATGGCCCTGTATTATTGAGTCGGGGGGGAGCACCATAAATGATCTAGGCTGTCAAATATGTGGGGATATCAGGAGTGAGCTGTTATAAGGTGTCTGGATTTAAAGTGCCATATACTTAACCTATATGTACATCACATACATATACTTGGTTACTGCAAGCCTACTGCCACCTGCCAGATGGACTGTTCTGTTTGTCAGTGTGCATGTGATGGTGTCAGTTATGCCTTGTTATGTCACAGTTACAACCCATGTGGTCACATGACGTCTTTACCTCCCACTGCTGTTGTGTACAGAGTGTAGATAGCGGCTGCTGAACTATACACTTGCATTACACACTGCAGATCATTTGGTATCGTGTGGCCCAGTCAGTCCTTACTACTGTAAAAATCTAAGGACTTGGCCTGGACAGCGACGGTTATGAACCTTTCCAGACTACTGCATTAGTATAACTGTTTCATGGTTGCATTCCTCTGTTTATATGGATGTCACTGTCTGAGCAGCAATATGACATGGCATGTAGAACTGTAATGGTACACAGTGAAAGGTATTCCATTTCTGCAAACCTGTGTGTGGATTTTTCCCAATGACCTCTCTGTGGGTATATGTTGCAGGCAATGGTCGTCATTTGTATGGGTGGCCCATAGAGTGTCCAGTTGTTCAGGGGTTAGCTGTAGGCATAGGGCTGTTCCATATTGTGTGCACCAACCACATATGTATCCTACTGTACATATAGGTGTGTGTGTGTGTGTGTGTGTGTGTGTGTGTGTGTGTGTGTGTGTGTGTGTAGTCACATGTATATCCATATATATGTATATATATATATATATATATATATATATATATATATATATATATATATATATATATCTATACACACACACAAATATAAATATATATATATATATATATATGTACATATGTACATATGTATGTATGTATGTATCTGCATATTTGTCTCTGTGTATCTGTATCCTGGGGATGTTGCTGGCTACCACAGTTTACATTACCTATGGGAGGCAGACTGTACTGCATGACATGTCAACAATGCCAGCTTGACATCATACAGGCGGGATGTTGTACTCTTAACTTTCTGTGCCCATGTTGTGTCAGGTCCTGGTTACGGGATCTGCAACACTTGGTAGTGTATTGCGGGGCAGATGTGTTTGGCCATGGTGGGGGGTGACTACTTGTACAGGACGTATAGTGTGTGAGGCCTCTCAACTCCTGTAACAGTGCATGTGGACATATGTGTGTTTGTTAATCTGCCATTGCTCTCTACAGATGTATGGCCATATGTACCGATACAGATATATATATATATATATATATATATATATATATATATATATATATATATATATATATATATATATATATCTGCTGTAATATATGTAACTATGTCCGTATATACCTACATAGCTGCATATCTGCATACACATGTGTAACGTGCTGTGTATGTGTAGACATATAGGTGTAGACACATATATGTGTTGATGTAGCCATTAGCATGTATATATGTCCATATATAGTAATATATATGTATATAGTGGTATAAAGCTATATATATATATATATATATATATATATATATATATATATATATATATATATACAGATATGTTGTAGCAGTGTAGATATTAATATATTTACACACAGATACATCTAGAAGATGGTATACATTCTCAAAACAGTTGCATGACTGGACTGGTTGATATGTTTTGAATATTGCCCTGATTTTATACAGCTGTAGTGGCCTACTGTTAGACCATTGTAGCTGTGTTGCAAAGGTTCCTGGGGTCAAGAACTGCATGTGCTGGATACTACATTGCACAGCATATCTGTTACGGCTGTGGGGGGGGCATAGCAGTCATCACAAGGTTCCCCTCATTTGAGCCCCCACTCCCATCAACTGTGCATAAGGTCAGTTATTTTGTGGTCGGGGTTCTGCTTGTTATTCCTATCTGGTGCTGCAATTCATATATATATATATATATATATATATATATATATATATATATATATATATTTATACCTAAATATATGTGGACATATTTATCTACCCACTTATATACCATTGATGTGATATGATGTATGTGTGAGTCATACATTTATATATACCATTGTATCTCTCTACATTTATAGGTCTATAACTGTCCATATGTCCATGCATGAGTGGCTCACAATATTGGCCTGTTCCACATTCATCTATCCAATTGACGTGGATGATATCAGGCATGTGGTCAGTCAGGAATGCCAATACATTACAGTTGTGGACATCATGTTGTTCAGATTATGTGTATTACAACAGATCACTGTTTAACTAACAATGTTTTATATGTGTATGAACAATATTTCACATGTCCAGGTATGCACCACACATTTGTCACACTGTGTCCACAATGTTTGCAAAAAGAGGTTGAGTGTTGTGATATTAGTACAATTCCCCTTATTTAGATTGACTGTGCTGCATGATATATCTGGGAATACATGGGATGTCTGTATAGCCGACATGGTGTAGTGTTAATTCACTATTATTGTGGTATGCAGGGTCCTGGGTTCAGGTCATGCAGTGGCTGTCAATTATGTTGCGGAGTTGAACAAGGGCGGTGGGATGCAGAGTGATTAGGGCACTTGTAAGCAGTTGTGAGCATGTTTACGTGACGGTATGCATCATCAACTGCAGGTAACAGCCTGTTACACCAGGTTAGCCTCAACATTGCTTACTTTATGTACACAGTGCTCACCGTCGCACAAATACAGACCTCCGGTTGCATATGCCTACAGATAGTTTGCATCAGAATTGCTGAGCATGGAAATGTAAATTCGCTTACTAGTGCTGACATATGCTTACAACAGCTTATTGCTGCTTAACCTAACTACTGCCAAATGCATTATGATACCGACACCTCACATGTGCATTTCCTGCAGTACTCTTGTTTATATATATCTATATATATGTTATTTCATGGCCGCAGTACTCCAGTTCATGTATAGATGTTATTCCATGGGTTATGCAACATACATATTATCCATAATGTGGTTTGCCATGGGAAACGGTATGTCCCAGTACCTTCCCTGTGTCCCCCCCTCCTTTCTCGCTGACATCCACGGGCCGGTCCCATTAGAACGGATTCATCCAACCCTGGCATGCCTCAGTCCATAATGTTGTACCCATCATTCCCTCCCCCGTTCCCTCTCCACATCAGTCATCCTTCCTACAGTTTCCAGCCTCTTCTAACCACACCACTACACATTGCCCACTCTCCACATCTCGGGACACTTCGTGTATGTTGTCTCAACCCATGGCTCTTCAGGTTTCCCACACATGTAGTCCACGAACATACGTTACCATCTGTGCTTACTTTTGAGGCATGGTATGTTACCCCAAGGACTCTTTTTGGCAGACATTTGGGGTCTTCCTGCCAGGGATGGATGTGTGTTTGTTTAAGAGTAGACTTAGCAGTGTGACATTGTTTCTCCCACTGGTAGTATCCTGCCAGAAGTCTTGGAGCCAGTGCTTTGCTACGCTTAGCAGTGCATATTATTAGATTTGCATGATATTTGCCTTTTGGCATTGATTTCCCCTTCGCCACTTGTTATATATGTGTCATGTATCCTCAACATATGTACAGAGACTAAATGGATTCCTGGGAACTTCTACACTTTATTACATTAACACCTCACATCTGGACTTACTGCTGTACTCTAGTTCACATATGTATGTTCTGTAGTCAGTTATGGCACATATGACTGTATACTGATGCCTTTCACAGGTTCAGTTTAGTTATACTATGATGAGGACATGTTTACTACTACCCCATTCCTCTGTACATCAGTTATAGCTTGGTGGATAGCTACTGGGACTATGGTGTATAGGTTTGTGACCTGCATGGCTGTTTATTTTGTTGCTGGGATGACAGATGCCCATTGAATACAGAGTGATTAAGGCACTCTAAAGCAGTTGTAAGGCTTTACGCCCGCTTATTAGTGTATACATATGCCTACTATTGCCTATTTGTGCTTACACCTGCTTACTAGTGTCTTATTCCATCTGACACTGATACATCACGTGCATTTTTTGCGCTACTCCAGTTCATATATATCTGCTATTTAGTGGGTTTTGCAACAAAAATATTGGTTATAATGTGCTTTGCTATGTAAAATAGACTGTGCTACAGTGGGACCCTAACTGGGAATGCCTGCTCATTGGTCAGATCCACTAAACTATTGCTGTTCTGCTTCATTTGCATAATTCTACCATATTGTAATACCTATGTTTCCTTCCCCCTGCCCCTGAGCTCCATGTACACAGCATCCATCCATTCTTCATTTGCTAGCCCAGCCATACCACATCTCCACACATTTCCCTCTCTGCACGTGTCAGTACTCCTCCATTATACTGTCTCTACTCAAGCTTCTGCAGGCTCTTCATCCATTTAGTCCATGTACGTTTGAGCCTTCCCTTGATCCTCTTCTGATACTGGTGGAAACATCTATGTGACCCACAAGGCTTGGTGCATCCCACCAGGGACAGACCTGTTGTTGTGTCATGAGTAGACTTTGCTGGTCTACACTGGTTCTCCCACTGGTAGCATCCTGCCAGGGGGTTGAGAAGCAGCAATTTGTTCACACACCAAGCCAGCCTCATCTCCCGGTTCCATGGAACCAATGCCCATGGTGTGACATTCTGTGCATGAAGCATGCCCACACGCCCCCACGACGTGCACAGTTTTTCATTCTTCTCTTCAGTATTATGCAAGACTACCATCCTCACAGTATATTTGGACAGACACTGTTCATTGATACACATAGACTGCTCGAATTACTGTGATTGAGCAATGTACACATGTTTGCTGGTATTAATCTACATACTTACATACATTTCCTATACTGTTGAATGACTGTGCTGGATGATATGTTTGTGATAACAGCAGCTGAATGCGTATCTGCCATGCCTTAGTAGTAACTCACTTAGACTACAGTGTGCAGGGTAGGGGGGTTAAAACCTCGGAGTGCAGATTAATTTGTTAATGGGCACGAAGAGAGCTGTTGGCTACAGAGTGCCTAAGACACTGTAGAGGAAGTGAAGGCAGGTATGCACTGGTATGGGTGAGGCTCAACTTTGCTGACCTCCAGTTATAGCTTATGTCTTACACTGAGTTGGCCTCCACATTGCTTAACCGGTGTGGGCATTGCTTACCAGCACCCAAACACATATAACCTCACTTGCTGCCGCATACCCTCATGCTATTTCATGTATTTAGTTCACATTTGCTGTCCAGGACAATCCGACTGGATGCTACTCCATTGTCAGCGGTGGCCCAGGGAGTGGCGCTCCACAGTAAACCCCAGCTACACATTACACGTACTACTGAGGTGTGCATATTCATAGAGAGTAACAGACTTAACATAGCTACGTACCACATTCTTCATACTTAGTTCACATTAACATGTTGGTATTATACATGCTTAGGTCAGGTTTACATGTCAGGTATGACTGTTGACAAAGGTCAGTTTAAGGTGAAGTTAGAGTCATGTTTAACAGTTGTGGATAGGTTACACTCAGGTATTCGGGTTAGATTTACTTATGCCATACCTGTGTGGTAGAGTAGAAGAGAATAGTGAAGGAGTAGGTTGATAGGTAGGGGGCGGGGCATTGTAACTGTATAGTAGGCCGTTGGAATGATTGGTGCGGGAGCAATAGGGAAGGTTTGCAGGTTGTTGGGATTTGTATGCAAGGCAGGACAGGAGGTGTCAGTTTCACTAGTTGGTGTAGGGGTATAGAGTGTAAGTTGGGGGGGGGGATTCACCAGGTGATAAGCATGTGCTGATATAAGTGTGCTTGAGGTGTTCCTTCATTTGTTATTTACATGTGTCGTGTGGGACAGCTGAGATAATACATGAGGGTAGGGGGTTCCAGATTCTGCCAATATAGTTGGGGAAGAGGGTGTCACCTACTTGTGACTGTGAACATTAATAGTAATGACAAAGGGTCGATAGGTAGGTGGTGTTAATGGGACACACAGAGGGGCAGATAGTAGGGGAAATGTCCAGGGATTTGCAGGAAGGCTGACAGGAAGGTCCACAGCTGGCCATTTCTTCTACAGCAAAAGCTGTGTATATACACTGCATTTGGAGGTAGGTTTGGACACTCACACCCCTAGGTGGGGGTGAGGACAACACAATAATACATTGTGATGCCAATTAATTCAGCTTACATGCCTACAGTGGGGTGTTGCGACCATGTGTTTTTTGGTGTTATTTAGTGGGATTTGCAACAACACATCTGGTTATACCGTACTTTGCCATGTAAAATAGACTGCTGCAGAGGGACTCGTACCAGGAGTGGCTGTTAATTAGGTGGCGGCTCTGCCCAAAGCACACTGTTGCTTACATCCATGGGGTGGTCCGAATAGAACTGCCCCAGCCAACACCTGCACGCCTAGGCCCATACTTTCATAGCCATAGCCCCCCCCCACCACACCTCCTCTATAGTACTCTTCCTTACTCTGGGTGCAGGTCAGGTCTAAACACACCACTACACACTGCCCACTCTCCACTTCACGGGACCTATCTCGTACGTTGTCTCAACCCATGGATGATCAGGCTTTCCCACCCTTGTAGTCCGAGTACATAAATGCCCCACCTTGAAAAGTAATTGCACAGATGTCCTCCAATTACAAGACAATTTTTGGGGTGTTCCACAAGGGACGCTCCTGCCTCTGCTCCAAGATTAGACTTAGAGGGTCCACTGTGTCCCCCCATCTGGTCATATCCTGGCTGTAGTTTGGGGGGCAGTGGATTGTTTACATTGTTTTTGTGTTTGTTTGTATGTTTCCACTATCTGGCTGGAGAGGGGGTAATGCTACATGTACAAGTTTGTTGATTGGGACCGTCACAACCATTGGCACGACCTGTGAACATATGTCATTCTTAAGTGCTGTATCAATATCATAGCTATATAGTTGAGTATATATATATATATATATATATATATATATATATATATATATATATATATATATATATATATACACACACACACACACACACACACACACACACACACACTCGCATATACATATATATATATACATATATATATATATATATATATATATATATATATATACATATATATATATATATATATATATATATATATATATATATATATATATATATATGGATCTAGGACTATTGAACGAAAGTTCAATAGTCCGAATCCACATATATATATATATATATATATATATATATATATATATATACACATGGATCTAGGACTATTGAACGAAAGTTCAATAGTCCGAATCCACAATCACCAAACACACTTTAATGAAAGCGCTTTCACTGAAAAAGTGCTTTCATTAAACTGTGTTTACAAAAAAAAAAATAAAACATTACTTTTATGTTTTTGCAGGGGGGCACCCCCCACATGGGGAGCTTTGTCCCCCACACCCCCTTACTTAAGTATTCTCACTCCGAGGTTGCACTACAGTGGGGAAAAGGGAATTTTCCCTTATCCCCACTGTAGTGCGATCTTCGCAACAGGCATACTTAAGCGAAAGTGCCTTTCGGTGAAAAGCACTTTCGCGCAAGTATGCCCAGCCAAATCTGTTTTGGTTATATTGCCATTCGGTGATCCGTATGGATCCCATACATATATATATATATATATATATATATATATATATATATATATATGTGTGTGTGTGTGTGTGTGTGTTTGTATGCATACATCTCTATGTGGGTATTTCTTTATATGTCTGTCTATGTATGTATACATTTGTACTACAGAGAGGGAGAGGTATATATCTATTTAGTTATGGGTATATATACACGCACACATACCTCTACATATTTAGCGACATATCCCATAATGTTGACTGGTATTGCTGGATACTGTGCTTCATGTGCATACCAGCCAACCTTGTGAGCACGTATGCTTTGGGATACCTACAGCTAAATCCATTAGTGTACACATAGTCACACATGAAATCTATTGTTAGTACCAGGACAACATCCGTCCCATGCGGGACAACCCAGACATTGGGTATTCAACTTTTGTCTACACCCAGAGTTACATAGGTACCCATGGCTTATGTGCATGGACTACGGCGTGTGCCAGACCTAGGATACTTGGGTTGGGACAACATATGGGATGGGTCCCAAGTGGGGAAGTAGAGGGGGGGGGGCAATGTGTGGTGGTGTAGTAGCTACGGGCTGGTAGCCAGGGTAGAGATGGTGGCTGCATGTGTGCAGTGGGTAGGGAGAAGCTGAACTGTGGGTTATGAATGTATGGGTCGGGGATGGTCTGGGTTAGATTGGCCTGTACTGCTCGGCCTGCCTAGTGGGTGGGGGAGAAGGGAATGTGATGTAAACATGTGAAACATAGAGGGCTAATTTAAATCCCTATTTAAATGAAACACGTACAATACAATGTGCTTGGTAGTGTATTGCAGGGCGGATGTGTTTGGCTGGGCAGGGGGTATGCCAGTTTGTACGATACATATATTGTTTGGGGCCTCTCAAGCCCATTAATGGTGCATGTGGACATAAATGTTTCTGTTAATCTGCCATTGCTATCTACAGATGGCTGACCATATATTCCTCTGTGGGTATATATATTTGCTTACATATTTCTAACTATGTCCGTATATACCTACGGAGACATATATCTGTGTACATATATGTAACTTGCTGTGTATATCTGGGCATATAGATGTTGACATATATATGTGTAGTTGTCGGCATTTGCATGTATATCTGTTCATATATTTGTATATATATGTATATATGTATCTCTGGATATTTATATATATTATATATATGTGACTACATCTATAGATATGTTGTATCCATTTAGATAGTAATATATTTGCACGCACACGTCCATTTAGCTGTAGGTATACATTCTCTGTACTGTTGCATGACTGGGCTGGGATTATGTTTCTGACAACATACAATTTATGCATATTTGGCGTGGCTTAGTGGTAAATAATTTTGTGTATGGTGTGCATGGCCCTGGGTTCCAGCCTTGCAGAAGCTGTTTGTTTTGTTGCTGGGCAGAACATAGGCCGTTGGTTACGGTGTGATTAAGGCACTTTAAAGCAGTTGTAAGCGGGTTTGCTAACTTCCGGTCACAGTGTCTTACATCCAGTTAGCTTCTCTTTTGCTTAATCTGTGTCAGCAGTGCTTAACCCCATGCAAACGCACTTGCACAAGCTTACAAGTGTTTACATATGCTTATGCCTGCTTACTGCTGCCATATTCGTTATGATACTGACTCTTCACATGTGCATTTTCTGCAGTACTCCTGTTCTTAAAAATGTATGATATTTAGAGGGTTTGCATTACAAATATTGCTTATACCATGCTTTGCCATGTAAAATAGACTGTACTGCACTGGGAATGCCTGTTCATTACTCAAACACTCTGCCCACTACACTATTGCTGAGATGCTTCATTTGCATATATCATCCTTGTTATCCTCTTCAGACTTTTAGGTTCATAGGTTATAGGTTCATAGGTTCATACTAGGATATCTGCCCTAGGGCATTTATAAGCCTAGCCAGAGTGTGTTTGGCTTTCGCCACCCATTTTAAATGAATTTTGCTATGCCCTTTTTCGAGGTTAGTATATTGTGCCTCTGTCTAACAGTGACACAGAAGTGATACCTGGGGTAAACCTGTGATCGCCCAGCCACTCATCAAGATTCCCCTTGAAGAAAGTCAATGAGGGACTCTGCCTAACCTGGACTGGGATTTTATTCCAGAGTGAAGGGAGCCTCTGGGTTATGAATCTGTCCCTCCAGCATGTCCTATTTATTTCAGTGCTAAGGTTCAAGTCTCTCGAGCGTGTAGCTCGATGGGTTTTGGATTTTCTGAGGTGCAGCATGTCCATTAATTCCGGGTTGGACATGGTTTTATGCATCAGGCACAGATCGCCTCTGAGCAGGGGGTATGCCACTGAGTAGAGCTGAAGTTTCTTTAACTGGACAGCATACGGCATTTGTTTGAGCCCTTTGATCCTCTTGGTGAGGTACTTTTGGGGTCTTTCCAGTTGCTGCAGGGGTCTGGTAAGGTACATCCCAAAAGGGGCATTGTACTCAATTATGGGCCTGATGAGGGATGAGTAAAGAGGCATGATGACCTTCCCTGATCTAGATGTGAATCCCTTCATGGTTAGGTGGGCTATATAAAATGTTTTTCTAACCACTTTGGCCACGTGGTTTTCAAATGAGAGATTGCTATCAACTTGGGTCCCCAGGTCCCTAATTACTTCTTTTGCACTTAATGGATTACCACCTATGTGGTAATTTGTGGGCACTTTGTTTTTGCCAAATGGGATGACTATACACTTTTTGTTTTTTAGCTTGAGGCCATGGCTCTGGCACCAGTTGTCTGTTTCTATGAGGTCCTTTAGTAGGATGCTTGTGTCAGCTGGAGAGTCGATTATGGTGCCTAGTTTGCAGTCATCTGTGAACTTGGTCAGCCACAGTCCTTCCGTGTTGGCATGTACCTCCGAGAAATATATACCGAACAAGAGAGGTCCCAGGACTGTGCCTTGTGGGATGCCACTTGTAACTGGTTTGGAGTCTGACATGGCTCCAGCAATTCTAACCATGTGAGTTCTGTCCTTGAGCCAGTTTGCAACCCATCTACTGACATAGGGGTTTATATTTAAGCTGGTGAGCTTATCTATAATGCCCGAGTGGGGTATTGTATCGAAGGCTTTTGCGAGGTCCAGGTAGGCTGTGTGGACCACCTTCCCCTCGTCAATGGCCTTGGTGACTGTTTCAAAGAAATCAACCAGGTTTAGGAGGCAGTATCTGCCCTTAACAAAGCCATACTTGGTAGGATCCAGTGTCTGTAGGTCCCCAATATCTTTATTTATGAGGTCCATGATGATCCTTTCCATAGCTTTGCAGACCAAGCTAGTCAGGTTTATGGGGCAATAGTTTCCAGGATCCGTTGAGGCACCACCTTTGTGGAGAGGGACCACTGTTGCTGTATGCCACTCTTTGGGTACATATCCTGTAGTAAGGCTGAGATTGAACAGTAGTTTTATGTTTGGGTTTAGCTCTTCTTGGAGTTCATGTAGGATGCAGCCTGGGACACCGTCTGGTCCCATTGATGCTGTGTTTTTTGATTTGGAGAGGGTGGCTCTTACCTGAGCATCTGAGATGCCAGGGGGCAGCACTCTGCTGGGATAGATATTTGCCCTTTTGGTGGGGAGGGGGGGGGGGATAAGTTTGCGCTGAACCTGTCAGCTAGGATGTTGGCAATGTCTGTGGGTTCGGTGTATTTTTTGTCATTTTGGACTAATACTGAGCATATCTGGGAATTCCCACCCAGGTTTCTAACATAACTAAAGAAAGCCTTGTGATTATCCTTGGTGTCCTGTGCAATTTTTCTCTCAAAGCTGACCTTAGATGATTTTATGAGTGCCCGTAGTTTTTTGCTAATACTGATCAGAGATGCCTTCCCTTTTTGGGATTTTGCTCTATCATGTAGTAGCTTCCTCCTTCTATTTTATAGTTTGTTTATGGCTGGGGTCCACCAGACAGGACGCCTGCCTTTGGAGGATTGGGTCTTGGTTTTATTTGGGATTGCATGATCCATGCATTCCTGAAGGTGTTCATAGAATGCGTTTATAAAGGATTCTGCGGTCTGGGCCGTATTTTCCACAGGCCCGGGGGCTTTGAAGGATTCCACCTCAGTTTTGAGGAGTGTGAAATTTGCTTTAGAGAAGTTTTTCATGTGGTTTTCTGGGCAAGGGGTGGGGTCGGGATGTGAATATCCAGTGAGATTAGTTTATGGTCTGATCTTACCAGTGAGGGATACACTTCTGGTCTGGAGCATAGAGTCCCCATGTTGGTGATGATCAGGTCCAGTATGTTTTCCCCTCTTGTGGGAGTGGTAACAAGTTGTTCCATAGCATTTGAGTTTATAAATTCTAGGAACTTTGGGCTAGGGTGTTGGAGCTAGAGTAATGCTCCCAGTCTATGTTTAGGTAGTTGAAGTCGCCCAATATAATGGTGTTTGCAGAGACCTTCATATTTTCCAGTGTTCTCAGGAAGGCCGAGTGGGGTTCCTGGGTTTGGGAGGGTAGTCTGTAGCAAGCTATAAACTGGAAGGCAGTTTTACCCACTGTTAGTTGCACATGGATAGTCTCTGATGCTTCTTGCTGTGCCACCAACCTGGAGGTGTGGGTATCTTTGACGAATATTGATACTCCCCCTCCTTTTGTGGTTCGGTCCAAGTTTTGGGGCTGTAAAGCATGGTATGAGGTATAACCTGGTAGTGCTGGGCTGCTCTCGGGAGCCTTGAAACAGGTTTCTGTTACTGCACAGATATCGATGTTCTCCATGCTAAGGAGAGTTTTGAGTGCATGCATCTTGAGGTTTAGACTTCTGGCGTTGAGTAGCATTACTCTTAGTTTCTTATCCCTTGTGATACCTATGGAGGTGGGTTTGTCTTTTGAGCCTTGCCTAAAAAAGGCACTATGGGGGTGGCAAGAGCCTTTGCCAATATCCAAAAGCCCAGGGGTGACAGGTGCAAGCCGTCCCTAGCGAAACATCGTGGCTTGTCGAGCATGTCATCCCAGGCTGACAGGCATTGGATCCCCTTTGAATGACACCAATACTTAAGCCAATAGTTGAAATTGATCATCTTGTCTTCATATTGTGGCATAATTCTTGGTGAGGGTAAGATGCTACTCAAGGTCAGG
Organism: Protopterus annectens; assembly: GCF_019279795.1. Classification (NCBI taxonomy): domain Eukaryota; kingdom Metazoa; phylum Chordata; order Ceratodontiformes; family Protopteridae; genus Protopterus; species Protopterus annectens. The sequence goes on from NC_056744.1 coordinate 487,228,002, forward strand.
GTCATACCGGCCTGGGCTACATGCTCAGAGAGCTCCTCTATGTCTCTTTTCATGTAGTCCAGGGAGGTACATCTCAGGTTATTCACACCAGCATGGACAATGACTGAGTCATATTTGTACTTGCCTTGGAGTGACCTGAGTGCTTGTGTTATGTGGTGGATCCTAGCGCCTGACAGGTAGCTCACCGTGACCTTCTCCTTGTTCAGCCTGGTGAGCTGGACATCAGTGTGCCTGACGATAGAGTCACCTATTACAAGTGTATCAGGTGTGTTGTTTAGCCTTAAGGGCTATGACTGTTCAGCACACTGGCTTTGTGAGCTATGTGTTGCATGTGTTTTGTTTTAGGCTGCTTTCACCATGGCTAAGCAATGAGCACACCAGCGCATCTACGGTTAGCTGTTCTTGGAGCTTTGGACACCAATACAGGAGTTTATTCTTTTGATTTCTATGTCCTGTTGCTGTCGTACACATGGAGGACTGTTGGTGGGGATATGTGGACACCTATGAGCAGTATCGCTCATTTATTTGCACTTTCTGCTGTTCAACATTGCAGGGGCATGTTTATTCTGAGAGCACTGCTCTCAGACACGCCCCCTGCACTCATACATGCTCTGTGTAAGCCTGGGAGCTCAGGCAGTACGCCTTCATTATTATGCATGGCGCGCTGCCGTTCTGCTCCTAAGTGGCTGCTTCCATGCAGGACTAGACTAGTAAGATTAGTAAATCCGGGGGAATGACACTTTCAGATTTAGGAGTAGGAGTAACAAAGTTAGTAACGTGTTTTACATGTGGAACGTTATACACTGTACTATCTCATATGAAGAATTTACATCAACATCCCCCTCCCATTACAGTCATACAGCTGGGTCCAAAGTGAAATGGCTACTGCTATGCTATAGCTGGAATCGTCTGAGTCAGCTATAGCATAAATCATTCAAAGAAAAATGTGACAAATTATGCTGAATAGGCTGCACTCATTGAAACTAGTAACAAAGGGAAATGTACCCACGTGTGTGTGTTTGTATGTTATCTGTGTATGTACGGGCATGTGTTTCAGTATACGGCAGCATACAGAGGGCTGTGAGATCACTGTGTAAAACCTGTAAGTCCAACAGATGATAGGAGTCCACATGTTCTTAACCACTAATAGCATACATAAGGCAAGAAACACCTATAGCAAATGTAAGCCAAGGAAGACAGCCATTATTTTCTTTAAAACCTGCTGTTTGTTGCAAGTCATAGCAGCACTGGGCATCAAAGCACAGACTAAAGAAGACTTAATACGGACAAACGGCTAAAGTATCATTAGTGAGGACCAAATGGTAATACACAACAAATTCTTCTCACCAAATCTTCTCTGGTCAATTCCCTTCCCTGTATGGATTTTAACAGCAAGTGACGTCAAGGCGCTAATAGGATTACTAATGCATGTAACACGTTCAGGTGGCTGAAGTCATGAAGAATAAGGAGATTCTAGATAGTATAACTCAACAAGCTGGAGACAATGTACAAGACATTCAAGATGGGAGTTCTGTCACCAGCTAAAGAACAAAGGAGGTCAATAAAGAAAGAAGATACTGCGTTAGAAGAAAGAAAGAGATGCACAATGCACCTCTGAAGGATCAGCAGTTCAGAGAGTAAGATGGTCAGACACAATCAAAATAAGAACACTCCATTTTACTTTTAGAGAAAATGATAGAGAGAAATAAAATGTTACATGCTGACATTAATTCAGCAAGTGTAAATAATCTAATTAATCTAACTTTGACTTGAAACACAAATGGCAACCTTGAGCATTATGAGCAATTGTCTTAGGAGCATGATATTTTGTTAAATATCTGCTTTTTATGCTTAGTCTGTGTCTCTATTTTCAAAACCCAGTGGTCAGCTTCTTGCTGATTTTTTAAACACACCTACATCTGTGGCACCCTGCCTTATTGCACCAAGACCAGCATCCATTTGGCTCATTCTTCCAATGAGGGATAGTAAATTGGCATCTGTAGGATAAGGGCAAAGCTGTACTGCCCATTTTTTAATACCCAGGATGCCCTACTGGCCCATCCATTCTCCAGACAGTAGCAATCAGATGGTAGATGTCAATCAGCTAAATGGTCCATCTTTTGACCACCTGCAGATTCTTATAGGCTGCCTGGCTTTGAGAATACTTGCACATCCACCCCTGCCCACATACACACATCTTAGCCTCCTATTCAGTGGGAAGTCACTGTCTGATTCAGCATCAGCCCTCATAGCAACTGGAGGGGAGAGGGACTATGCTCACAGCCACCACTAAGTTTTACTATTGCCACTGTCCCAACATCTGCCTAGTATAATAACTGAGCAGGAATCAATTACTCACACTCCCATGCCACTAATCAGTGGCTGGACTATAGGTTCATATGTTCATAGGTGTGTAGTAGGCTAACGGCCCTGGGGCCTTTACAAGCCTAGCCATAGGATTACCCTGGCATAGTGCCACCCGACCTTAGTTCTCAGTGTCTCTGTTGAGTAGAGTCACTGGAGTTATCCCCGGGATGAATTTGCTGTTTCCCATCCACTCATCAAGATTTCTCTTGAAGAGGGTCAGTGAGGTGCTCTGCTTGACATGTATGGGTAGTCTGTTCCATAGAATGGGCAGTCACTGGGTTATGAACCTGTCCCTCCAGCATGTTCTGTTAATTGTGGTAATGAGTTTGAGGTCTCTGGAGTGTGTGGTGCGGAGGGATTGGGATTTCTTTAGATGTAACATTTCTAACAGAGCTGGGTCAGATATGGCTTTGTAAGTTAAGCAGATTGCTTCTACGTAGGTGATATGAGACAGAGAACAGTTGGAGTTTTTTGAGTCTGTCCATATAGGTGTTTAAGATCCTCTTTGTGAGATACTTTTGTGGCCTCTCAAGTTGTTGTAGGTGTCTAGTGAGGTACATGCCAAATGGGGCATTGTACTCGATGATTGGCTTAATGAGGGAGGAGTAGAGGGAGGCAATGACCTCTTTCTTCCTGGATGCAAAACCCTTAGTAATGAGATGTGCCACATAGAAGTACTTTCTGACCACAGTGCAATGTGCTGATCAGAAGAGAGGTTTCTGTCAACCTGTGTTCCCAGATCTCTTATAATGCCTTCTGTGTTCAGTGGACTACCATCAATGTGTTAATTCATGGGAACCGGGTTTTTCCCAAAGGGGATGACGACACATTTTTTGGCATTGAGCATAAAGCCATGGTTCTGACACCAGTCATTGATCACAGTGAGGCCATTCTGTAGTATGTCAACATCACTAAGGGAGTTGATAATAGCTCCCAACTTGCAATCGTCTGAGAATTTTTTCAGCCAGAGTCCCTTTGTGTTGGCCTGTACTTCAGAGAAGTAGATACCAAACAGGCGAGGACCCAGGACCGAACCCTGTGGGGACTCTACTCATGACTAATTGGCAGTCTGACTTGGAGTCAGCTACTTTCACACTGTAGGTTCTATCTGTGAGCCAGTTTAAGCTTACTGAGTTTTTCTATGATTCCTGAGTGGGGAATCATATCAAAAGCCTTGGCCAGATCAAGGTAGGCTGTATGAACTACCTTGCCTTCATCCACAGCTCTGGTGACTGACTCAAAGAAGTCGACCAAGTTGAGCAGGCATGATCTACCCTTCACAAAACCAAACTGTGTGCAATCCAAAGTTTTGGAGATTCCCTATATCCTTGTTTATTAGGTCCATGATAATGTGTTCCATAGCTTTGCATATCAGACTCATCAGGCTAATGGGGCAATAGTTCTCAGAGTCTGTAGTCACCCCTCCTTTGTGGAGAGGGATGACTGTAACAGTGTGCCATTCGGCAGAGGCAAAGCCTGAAGTGAGGCTGTGACTGAACAGAAAACACAGGTGAGGTGCCAGTTCACTCTGTAGTTCATGTAGAACACAACCAGGGATATTGTCTGGTCCCACAGAAGCTCTATTCTTGGCCTTGGACAGTGCTGTTTTAACTTGTGCAGCAGTAATACTGGGTGCCTGGCAATCTACTGGTATTGTGATTGGTCCTTGTGGGAGTGGTTAAGTTGGCACTGAATCTGTAGGCCAGTATACTGGCAATATCTGTTGGCTCGGTATAGGAGGTACCATTGTGCAGTAGCTCAGAGCAAATCTGGCTATTGCTATGGAGATTCTTTATATAACTATAGAAGGCCTTGTGGTTGTCTTTACTATCTGCTGCAATTCTGTTTTCATACCTGTCTTTTGAGGATTTGATGAGGAATCTCAGCTTTTTCTTGAGGCACATAAGAGAGTTTTTCCAGTCTTGGGACTACACCTTATTCCACATCATTTTCCTCTTTCTGTTGTAGAGTTTGTTTATGGCAGGGGACCACCAGATTGGCTTCCTTTTTTTGGAGGAGAGTGTCTTGGTTCTATTAGGTATGGTGAGATCCATGCATTTGTGTACGTGTTCGTACAGTGCATTGGTGTATGATTCTGTGGTTACGCAAGTATTCTCCATTTGCATGGGTGCCTTGAGGTTAGCCACCTCTGTTTTTAGTTTCCCAGAGTTAGCTTTGGAGAAGTTTTTCATGGTGGTTACCTTTGCTGGGGGGGGGGGGGTAGGAGGGATGTGGATTTCCAAGGTGATTAGTTTGTGGTCAGATCTAACCAGGGAGGAGCTGACTATTGGTGTAGAGCAAAGGTTGCCCATGTTAGTAATGTCCAGATCAAGGATGTTGCTACCTCTAGTGGGGGTGAGAATGAGCTGGTCCAGGCATTTGAATTAATGAACTCCAAGAAACGTTGGGCAAGTGTATTGGTACATGAGTAGTTTACCCAGTTAATGGAAGGGTAGTTGAGGTCGCCTAGTAAGAGAGTGTTAGGTTGGACCCTAATATTCTCCAGGAACGTGGAGTTTGAGTTTTGGGACATGGTTGGGGATGTTTAGCAGGCTACAAACAGAATCTTTCTTACCCAGTGTTAACTGCACCTTTAGTATCTCTGATGCGTTATGTTGGGCTACCAGTCTGGAGGTGTGTGCATCCTTTATGAATATGGAAACACCGCCACTTTTGGAGCTTTGGTCCAAGTTCTGGGGCTGAAAAGTGTGGAATGAGTTATATCCTGGTAGTGCAGGGGTGCTTTCTGCTGCCTTGAACCAGATCATGACTTCATCTATCAATACCATGAGGCTGAGCTCCTTGATGAATTTTTATACCGGAATTTGCTGTATTCCATTGATTCTTTTTTTGCTGTTGTAGGTGCTTTTACTACACGCACTGTGGTTCATAATATCACTTCCACCGACAACTATGTATTACAATTATTTCTTTTGTCTTGACCAAACAAATCATGCTGTTATGCATACATGTTATTTCCACATTTCCCATTCTGAATAAATCTAACATGTATAAGCTTACAAATAGTGAAAAAGGATACGTTTGCATTTTGTGAAAATGTAAAGTAAAGCTGCAAGAGGAGTACTGTGTCTATAATAAAGAAATTAACTATATGAATACAGTTGTGCCCACTTTTCATTCATAAATATCTTAAACAAATAATTTCAAAATAAAATACGGATGCTTGCTACATATTTTTGGACAAGGAGATACACTATTCTATCCTTAGTGACATTTTTTTGTTTGTTTTTGCATTAAATAAAACAAAAGTATTCAAGTGTTGCTGGTAATATGAATATGATCAGATGATATGAACTGTACGGAAAAATAAAACAGAAGTATTTTTTTTTTATCAGGAAGATATGCCAGCTCCATTCACAGCAATGCTTAATTATGCAGATTAACTGGGATTCCTTACAGTTGCTCAAGGTGAAATTGCTAGAATGTCAGTAGCACACTGAAAAAAAAAGACAAATGGCATAAATCCGAATGCTATTTCCAATAGGAAATCATTGCCAGTGTGATTTGTAAGTGTACATCAGTAATGAGTCATTTGTTTTGGGAGATTTCTTTCTGTTTTGAGTTGTGTGACTGTGAAGTTGGTATATAGATGTTTGGGGTATGATGGTGAAGTTGGTATATAGATGTTTAGGGTATGATGGTTTGTCCCCCAGATTAGGGTACACAGGTGGCTTGCTTACCTGCAAGCAATAGCTAAAAATTTGCCCTTTTGTATTTTAGGTATATATTCATCCTTTCAACTCATCGGCTTTCAAGAAGATTTTGTTTCATAATTGATCCATATCAACTGTGCTTTCACATTGAAAAAAGCATTTAACTACAAAAGAATGACAGAAAATGTTTTAAAAAAATGATAAAGAATAATTCTGTATTGCTGACGCATTTTAGCTTCTTTTAGTCACAAATTGACCACTTATATGTATATACAACAGCCAGTCTGCCTTGGTGAAACAATCCTCTGCAAATGATCAAATGGCAGTATGTCCAGTACTACTGCTGTATGTGCATATAAATAGAAATACACTTTTCAACACAGGGTGATTATACAAGACCATTTCCCCTGAAAACTGTCCCCTGCAGAAAAATCAATTTGTCATTGGAACATCAAGTAGTGGTGTGATTGGCTGGCACAACCCCCCACGTTAGGGGGTGCAGGGGAGCTTGCCTCTTGCAAAGAAGTTTTTTTTCTTTTACTCTTTTCTTTCTCTCTCCTGCATTTTTCATGAAATGCACCGCAGATATACTTTTGCTGGTGATATGAACATCGCTAATAAATATGAGATGTGCTAACAATCTCATGTCATCTATATTTTGGCCACCTTAGACAAATGTCTAACAGGTTATATAGACAAGATGGTTTCCCATGTGAGCCATGTGGTCTTGTTCTGAAAAGTGGAAACAGTTAATTTTATTCAATAAATGCATTTGAAGCTGGCAACTAATGTTTTTGTATGTTCATGAATATGTGGATAAGCCTAGGTCACTATTATGCAGGAAGAAGAGAAACAAATTACATTTCACAGATATCTGCAACTAAATCCTTTTGTCTGTCTTTATATCTTAAATCCCATATTCAAAAGCATGTACTGTGATGCTATACAATTCATCCTATAGTACATTAGTTTGTATGACTATGGGCATAAATCTGAAGTCATGGACATCTGTGTTAAAAAAACTGCTGTACTCTGTCTTAGTCATTTTTTCAAGTATATTACTCTTGCATCAGTATATTTAATAACCCCTTGTATCTCTCAATGTTTTAATAATTGGACTTAAAATCGGAACTGTTATCACTCTGATGATTTTTAAAATTGTGATATTTCACAAAACAAAATCTGAGATTATAAAAAAATGTTAAGCAGTCTTATTAAACCTAAATGAGAAACTTTGATCCTTAGCTTTGCATGACATTTTTTAATAAAGTAATAATACCAGTATAATGTTCTCACATAAGAATTAAATTAGCATATCATTGGCAGGGATTTGTAATTGCTTTCTTATAGTGAAAGCTGCAATCTGACATCATGATCTAATAAACAAATTCAGGCAGTATAATTTTTTTCATTATTGTTAGAAAATCAGAGCATATTTACCAGCTTTGATTGGACAACAGTTACCCTCTGGACCTTTAAATCTATGTCATATATTTTGTTTAACTTTAATATCAGCACAGGTCATATTTTTTCAATCTAAGATGTGATGCAGAAGTAAAAATAAGTATAACATTTCATATATTTTTTATTAAATTATCAGTTTAAAATGGAGCTGAGAGCACAAGAAACAAAGTGTTTTATGTAAGTATGGCTCTGTGATATTTTTTTACTAGCTGATAACAATTATAATTATGTATGTAGATTTATGCTTCAATTTAATTCTTTAAAAGTCAGTTTAGCACAAGAACTGCTACAATTTTCTGTTGATTTACTCTTCAGGTTGTACAATAATGCCTAACAACTCAAATGACTATATTGGTAGCTGTGAGAAGTTCTATGAAAAGTGAAATGCTGCCTAACTTACTACATTAAATTACAACAGACGATGCATTTAGTAACTTGTGCATGTGTATGCCAGTGGTTGCACTGTGTGTTTATATGCAATGAAGTATCCAGAAATTTCAATGTGTATCAGCCAAGAATAGGAAAGCAGACAGCATTTCTGTGGTGGCACAGATGTATAAAATCTTCATTGTAACACAGTCAGTCAGAGACAGATTAACAAATCAGGTTCTAGGAGAGCTAGCTGGTTAGGCTAGGAATGAGTGGCACATGCCTCAGCTCATTTTCACTGGTAGGGTGAAAGTAGGCCTTATCAAAAGGATGGATGGGTATCATAGCAACAGAGAATGGGATAAGGACACATTTCTCAGAGGTCTTTGCTTGTGCAGTAACTATCATAGTGCGTATGTGGACCTATGTGCACACTTCAAGGATACCATAGCACACCCTTAATTGGAAACTGGATACATCAAAGGGATGTAGTTAGGATGGTATCAGGAAATCCACTGATGACTGCCTGGGTTATAGATCTTTCATAATTATCTTCTGCTCATTATGGTATGAGTTTTATTTATTTATTTTTATTTATTGTTTGTTCATTGGTTTAGTCCCACTAGGCTAGTAGCCTCCTTACTAGTTAAAATTTGGCAAGGGCATTGGGGAATTTCCCCTACTCTTTTCAATAGATTCCATGGGATCTTTTACATCTACGTGAGCTACCATCAACTCAGAGAGATGAGGTGTCTGTTTAACATCTCATCAAATGGATGACAAACTCAGGAGTGCAGCACTCCCTTATGCTACACTACAATGTCAACAATCCATCTACTTGGTTTGGAGACAGAACCCATAGGCTTCTGCACCAGGACAAGTGTGCTTCCTATTGCACCACTGACAGAAGGGGAGTTATATGCATTAGTGCAGTTAAGATAGCATAATGATTGCCAGGATGCTTGATGTTCCAAAATCATCTTCAGACCCATACGTTGTGAGAGCAGACTAGAGTCGCCGAGCCAGGTGGTCTGCACTGGCAGGAAGGGGACAGAAAAAAAATATGTAAAAAGCTGGACACAAGAATGTCTTGAAATGTTGATATACAGTTTTCCAAAAGGAAGGTAGTAAATAAAAGTTTTAAATATACTAAGGAGTTCTTGCTACCTTTATTTTGTCCAAGCTGTTCCACTCATTATAATCTAGCAGGGCATTATTTATTAATGGTTGCAATTCCCAATTAAAACAGTTGAACAGTAAGATTCATAGCTGCATTCATTGAAACATTTTCTGGTCAATTTAATTTTAATTTTCCTGAAATTACCATGAGCAAGTCAGATAATACATGCATCTACATTTAGAGATACTTAAGTATGTCCCAAAACAGTTTACCTTCATAAGTGCGTTATGCGCTCGGGCGACTGCACTTTGTGCGAAAGAAGGTTTCCAAATTGGCAAAATCTCGAAAATGAATTGTCCAAATGTCCACTATGCACATTGGCATTCGCTCATTGCAGATTCGACATTGCGGGTGCAGATTGCACTATAGCGGGGATCGGGAAATGATCCCTTTCCCCACTGTAGTGCGATCTTAGAGTTAGTATATTAAAGTGGGGGGGGGGGCACAGCCCCCACACGATGTGTCTTCGACATTTTAGCTTGAAAATCAGCGAATCTGCTGTTCGATTTGCTGATTTTCGAACTACTGAGAATGTCGAAGTTTAAAAGTCGCACATTTGGTTCACTCAAATGCGTGATTGATATTGTCATTTCCGACAATATGAAGGTAAACCTCCCAAAACAGCTTTCTGATGTGACAATAAACAGTGAACCTGTTGTAGGACATAGGCATTGAGATCATGTCCCTAAATTAATGGCTGTTGCCTAAGTCTGATTAATATTTATAAGTCTAGACTTATTGGTCTCACAGGCATTTGTGTATTCTATAGCATAACACATGTATTTTGTCAGTATAGTGGCACTCTGCAATAATTATAACACCTGACCTCTAAATCATTACGTAAATAACTTGCAATCTTCAGTAATATCCTTTTATATATCACAAAAAAAATTAAACTTGAACAATGTTATAACAAAAGTTGCTAAATTTGCAGCACATACCCCTTTCAGTACTCACCACTGTATAGCACTGAAAAACTTACATTGGTTAGAACTGCCACATCAACTAAGATATATACAACTTCATACCACCTATAAAATTATAGAGGCTCAATCTGCCTGTCCAGCACAAAAAAATATTCTACACAACTATGTTCTCAGTCAGTCATTCCAATCCAGTGACCAAAAACTCCTGCCTGTCTACAAGCCTAGCAGATTTGCTGGGCATTGTCTGTGCTCATACAATGTTTTTAAGGCCTGTAGCTCCTTACCTGTATCCATCAGGTCTATGCCCTCCCTCCCATCTTTCAAAACCACTCTGAAAGACTTCATAGCTAAAATCCGGCTGTGTTCTTGCTCAAAACCACAATAAACAATATCCCTAAATGTGAACAAGTACCTTTTTATTCCTAATACTTCCTTACTCTCCCTTCTTCACTTACTTCCTTATTGCTATCTAATTCTCTTCCTTGACTTTCCTTATAAATATAAGCCTATTTTCCTTCACTTTATATTGCAGTTCTTATTTGTGTTTGACTAACTTACCTTTAATTTCTTTACAAAGCATATAAAATTTCTCTAAATATTAAATGATTGTCATATACCTTGTATCGATTCTTAACCAGTTTTTTTAATATTCTAATTTGTTATAATTTTTTAAACTGCAGATGTCATTGTTTCATTTTTGAAGATTGCAAAATTGTTAAAATGTTTTGTAATAATTTGGAGCTTTTCTCCCCAGGCCTCCTCTGAAAATGGTCTTCTATTCAGTCTGATTTTCCTGGTAATTAAATGTGAGGAAATAAATAAATAAATATTTTATCTTGCACAACTAAGTTTAAACAGAGGCCTGTATGACTATAACCTTTATTGCTGTAAGACTTGAGTAACTATATGATAGGTCCCTGACACAGTGAAGTACTCAGTGTCAGTGGCAATGCTATTTTATAAATGATAGTGTTGTTTCCTTTCCTGTTACAGAGATAGAAACATAAAACATCATGACTTTAAAGTCTGCAAACTCAATAAAATGCAAAAACATTAACTTTCTGGCACATAGTGTTAACTTTTTAAAATACGTTAACACAATGATTCTTATCAGAGATAACTCTACCGTATACTGTTTTTATATAATATTAATAATCCATTATAGGCATGGATGAAATTAGTTCCACACTGCAAATCAGACTGGGTCTTTAGATTATTTAGCTGTAGCAAAAGCAAAAACAGCACAAAGTAATTTGTTAAGCAAATCTTAAATTGCCAACTGACCGGTACTTTGTGTGTATGGCAGTACTGACAATTCTACAGAGGTTAAGTAATTGCTTTGCCATGTTGTACTCAGTGATTAGAATACTCATTTGTTCTGAGTTTGTGGGTTAATATTAGGAGACTTGTAGAATTCACCCTGAGACCATGTTCTGCGTGAATGCATGTCAGACACAGCAACCAGTTGAATAGTTTAATACATGAAACACAATAAATGAGCCCGTTGATTGAAAGCCCAGAGGCGTTCTCTTTCCTTTCACATTGTAATGTAAGCTAAAGCAATTAATTTACATCACTGCATAGGACACATTGCTTTGCTTAAGATTTATGATTCCTGCCTAAGACCTAATTCATGGCTCATTAATTAAACTTTATTCAAGCTAACAACTGCATCTCAAACCAAAGTGTCAGTAGAACATTGTCCATGCGTGTCTCACGGTTACTTGATGTCAGATCTCATTGCTGGTTTTGTATGCCAATCTATTTTCAATACATATAAATGTTTCTGAATTTCATAACGGTTATGTGGCAATAACACATAAGTGTTGCTGTATATATAAGATGAAAATAACAGATTATAGCTGGCTACAAGAGTGCCGGTTTCAAATGTTATATTATTCAGCAGGCTTATTTAAGGACAAACTAGCAATATATAGTGACTTATTAAGACTTTGTAAAATTCAGTACGTCTTTTTCATTAAATTGACTGTATTCATTTTTATTATTCAAGTTTCAAATTCTGACAAAATCAATATGCTTTTGAGCTGTTTTACTTATTCATGTTCTGCAATGCTTTTATTACGTGCATTATAAGAGAACGATATATAAGCACCAACAGACTCAAAATTCCCATCTAATGCTGCGTGGTTAAAATTAAACTGTAAAAACAGAATACTCATTAGCCTATGGAAATGTTAAGGGAGTACTTAGCCATACCTGTCAAATATTTATATAGGTCTCATCTATCCCTGAGTTTGGCAACTAACCTTTCTCAGTCTGTCATAACATTTGTTATTTTGTGACAAAATCACTGTGGTAATGAAATAATACCAGACATTGTAGGGTCATGCTCCCTACTCTTTACAATATGGATATTAATACATATCTTAATATTTATTAATCATCATTCTGAAATACTTATACATATATTTAAACAAGGGTCCCTAACTTGGGGCCTTTGCTACTGAATGTTTTTTTTTGTTTGTTTGATTGTTTTTGCCCCTGTTGTTTGAGAAAATAAGCTAAATAAATGTCTACAATTTATTCAAGAAATTCAATCAGTAGGTTAAAGTCTGGAATAATGGATTTTCGTTATGCGTGTATATCTGTGGTGATGCCATTGTTGCAGTCCACAAGCAGTGTAACCATATAATGTCTGCTTGGGAGCTGTTCATTAGCTTCATTTTCTCCCACTGTATGAAGGTATAGAAACTGTTGCTGCTGAATGCCAGCTATCTGGTTTAAGTGACTTTTTAAAAAAAATAATAATAACTCAAAGTCTCCCTCCCCTGCAACTTTTCACTATGTCTCTCTCTGATAGTCACACAGAAAAAAAAACAATAATGACATCCAGCCTTACCCACTATGATTGCTGTACACACTCAAGTACAAAGCCTGTTGGGATTAAGGCTGATATTCATAGTCATTTCAGCATGTACGGTCGGGATATCTGTGATATTTGCATGGGAGCATAGCTAAGGTAGGATTCATAGATGCTAATGTGGGCTGCCTTAAGTATAATAAGATGCAAATGTCATAAAATTGGGTGACACAGTGGTGCAGTGGTTAACATTGTTGCCTCACAGAAAGAGATTCTCCGGTTTGATTCTCAGCTGGGAGTATGCATGTTCTCCCTGCATTCACGTGGGTATCCTCTGGTTTCCTCCCAAACATTTTAAAGACATGCACCTGGAGCATTTCTCCCCAGGCCTCTGCTGAAAATGGGCTCTGTCCTAGTTGGACTTTCCTGGTCAATAAATCTTAAATAAAATAATAAATAAATAAATGAAAGATTTTGTAAAGCAAGTTTGCTAATGTAGTGTTCTTGTGATTCATAGTCCAATATTTGTGCAGTATGCACATCCATTGTTAAAAGTGTTGCTGCATCTCTGATATCTGCTTTGCAATCCACAAACTTGTGCCCACCGATCCCTTCAGTAGTTTGTCAAAGTATGCACAAGCACTAAAATGACACAAAATAAATTATTTTCCCCAGCAATCACTTCAGTATTCTGACGATGTACGCACAAGCACTTCCCTGTCACATATATGAATGATTTACCCCAGCAACCCTTTCGATAGTTTAGCCATTTATGCACAAGCACTTCAAAGACACAGAGTAAATTATTTTCTCCGGTGTTCACTTCAGTATTCTGACGGTGTATGCACAAGTACTTCACTGACACATAAATGAATGATTTTCCCCTAGCAACCTCTTCAGTAGTTTGTCGAAGTATACACAAGCAGAAAAATTGCACCAGATAAATTTATTTAGATATGTTACTAATCCATGTAACTCCATATGAAATGCAGAATGAGTCATTATTGTACACATTGTGTGTTCTGCAAAGAGTGCTATCCAGCAATCATTTCAGTAGTCTGACCATGTTTGCACAAGTACTTCAGTGACACTAAACAAAACATTTCCCTCAGCAACTCCATCAGTAGTTTGTCCTTGTGCTCACAAGCACTTCAATGGCACCAAATGAAACATTTCCCTCAGCAATCCCTTCAGTAGTTTATCCCTGTATACACAAGCACTTCAGTGAGACCAAAATTAATAATTTCCCCAAACATTCACTTCAGTACTTTGTCCATGTATACACAATCACTAAAACAGTATAAAACAAACATTTCTTGAAGTAATTCAATAATTTTCCCTCCTTTTAAAAAGTATGGGAGTAAACATTCCCTTTTTCCCTTTCACTCAGCTAATTAGTCACCTCCCATATTCTGCTGGTAATTTGGTGCTTACTGGCATCAGTTAAGAGTCCTTCTACAAGTTTTGCATGCAAATTATGCTTTTTTAGATGCATCTCTATGAATCATACTAATACGTAACTATGTAATTTTTCTAATCCTTTATTGCTTTAAGTATGTTATGATTTTCCCCTTAGGAAAATGTGTTTACCAAAATGCGTCTGTATTTCCATAGTCAGCCTGAATGACTTTATTTGCATAAGGATGTAGCACTGCTCTTCATGGATTACAACTACAAACTTATAAAGAGCAGGACTATAAACTTACTCAGACAGAGTATATTGACCAGTAGACGTTATCTGTGCTAACAGGTAGTACAGGACCAGAACAATTGATCCAGGAAATCAGGATATTCATTTTTCCTAAGCTATTGTACCTAGTCAAGGTTCTGCCTTCTGTCTGGAATGTTGTGTCTTTCGGCTTTTCCTGGTTAGTGGTCGCCACAGTGGAACTCCGGTCCACTAATGATTGGCAATAGATTTTTACGTGCCGAGTTGCCAGCCCTGACTCACAACCTTCAATGAAGGTATGCCCATTCACGCATGTTTCCACACAGAAGACGCTCTAACTGAGAATCGAACAGAACAACATCTTACTGTGAGGCGACAATGCTATCGCAGCACCACTACTGCCTTCTGTCTGGAATACTGAGCATTATTCTAGATACCAACAAGAGAACGTGGATAACAGAGAGCTGAAAAGAGTCTAGAGGAAAGCTGTCAGAAAGTGCATTACATTGAGAAAAAAAGATATACCTAGACGATAAAAAATGAAGGGAACATGAGGGAACATGTGACTGGAAAAAAGTTCAGGTCAGGAGAATGAGTAATTTTGAACAGGAAGGGTGGGAGGTGAAGCAAAAACAGCAGACTCCAGGAACAAATTTCTCGCTAGATTTCTAAAAACTTTTTATTCAGGGGGAGAGCTGTGGATCCATGGAATGGACTACTGGAGTATGTTGTTAAGAGTGAGAATCCACAGAGGCATTGAAGAAGACATGGGACAGATGAAAGGGTGAGAGGGATGAGAGATGATGGAGGAGAGGTAGAATGTTAAATTCACTTTAAATTTACACAAAGGACTTAGACTTATGGTTTCCTCTCTGCCATTAAGCTAATTTAATGTGGCAGTCATGAGATGCACTTACATGTATACTGTTCACAGAATTTCTGGACAAATAGTCAAGCGATATTGTCACTTCCATTTCTATAATGGACTATGGAGTAATATGGCTGCAGTCTTAAGCTCCATCACTGAGTCCCAAACAATGTGGGGATTATAAACTGAAGTTTATAACCTTTTATGTTGAGTCTTGTGAAGAGTTTTTAAAAATGTGTGTGCCAAAATGCTCAGATTTTTATAGCCCAGTACCCAGAACCTTGTTTTTAATTCTGATATATCTGTTTTCAGCATTTGCAAGAACCCAGCTGTAAAATGCAGCAAATGTCTGATTCCATTTATTCCAGACTTGTTCTTAGTTTAATACTACACCGAGTCCTGTACTACCTGTTTATTCCTCTAAGAGAATATGGATGTTTGTGTGTGTGTGTGTGTGTGTGTGTGTGTGTGTGTGTGTGTGTGTGTGTGTGTGTGTGTGTGTGTGTGTGTGTGTGTGTGTGTGTGTGTGTGTGTGTGTGTGTGTGTGTGTGTGTGTAATTTGACTTTAATCACCATGTTGCTGTTTTCCTAGATAAAAGGATAAGATTCCAGAGGCTCTTATTGTTCCAGTGGCAGTGACACTTTCACAGTGTTTTGTAGGTCTTGGGTTTGATTCCCACATGAGAGCTACTACTATTGATCTTTCACTTGCATGAGTCAATCTATATCTAAGTAGTGGTTTTATCTGTAGTTTTGTGTTTGTAATTTGATTCTAATCACCATGCTTGAGGTTTCCCTAGCAGAAAGAATAAAACTCTAAAGGGATCAGCTTTCTGATGCCTGTTTTGTACATTATTCCTGGCCAACAGAATCTTACTGGCAATATACTGGTTCTGGAAATATTTTAAAAACCCAGTTATATTAATGAACATTTAGAAAATACTTCTCTTCACTATTTCTTGGTAGTGGCTTTTATTCATTCCACATATTTTCTTTGAGTCTGGAACTTTGCTCTTCTTTTAAAATGTTGTGTCTTTCGGCTTTTCCCGGTTAGGGGTCGCCACAGTGGAACTCTGGTCCGCTAATGATTGGCAGTAGATTTTTCATACTGAGTGCCAGCTCTGATGAACAACCTTCAACGAAGGTGCACCCATTCATGCATGTCTCCACATAGAAGACTTTCTAGCTGAGAATCGAACAGGACAATGTCTTACTGTGAGGCGACATCCTTATTTACATAAGAAACGTTCCTGTTAATTTTTTAGACCTTTATAATGCTACTTTTCTTTTCATCCTGAAATACAATGGAACATTCCCTAAATTAATTGCTGTATCATAAGCTAAAAGAAATCAGTAGCCAACCTGAGCTACTACAGTAGCCTTTTTCCCTCACTAAGCCTACATTAATAGAAAAATCAATGATAATACTAATACTGGCATGAAGTTCAAGGTGGTGAAAAACCTGAACAGAAGTCCAGCTTAGTGAACAGCTTGGATGTGCCGATTTTATTTAAACTGATGTTTAACACTGATATCAGGTGTCTTGTGCTTTGTGACTGTAACACTCAGTGTTCTTCCTTCTGTGTGCTTTCTACCTTCTGTGCTCTTTGTTGCAGCCTCTTGTGGAAGTACAAGACATGGATATGAATCCCAGACAATTTGAAAATGATACTGTCATTGCTAAAAAAAGCTGCACATTCCAAAATTGCTGTCATATTTTTAAAATATTTTTGCAGGGGTGATTTGTCCCGGACCCCTTCAATAAACACATATCACATCAAATGATGCTTGATTACCTTTATTAACTTCCATGAACATAACTTTATAGTCCAATATTTTAATTTATTAATGAGAGCATAAACATCCATATAGGTGTTAACTAGTACAGTGTGACCTTGCTCACCCTGAGCAATCACAGCATAAACATTAATACAACTGTTAACTAGTACATTATGGCCTTACCCACCCTGAACAAATAAGCAGCGTCCTTACCCCCACTCACTTATGTTACTTATCAAGCAGTGTCCCACAGCTCGCTTTCATTTCTCACTAATTGAATTATAAGCAGCGTCCTTACCCCCACTCACTTATGTTACTTATCAAGCAGTGTCCCACTGCTCACTTTCATTTCTCACGAAATGACTTATAAGCAGCGCCTTACCATCAATCAGTTATGTTACTTATCAAGCAGTGTCCCACTGCTCACTTTCATTTCATTGGTTCATAGGTTCATAGGTTCGTACTAGGCTATCTGCCCAAGGGCATTTATAAGCCTAGCCCATAGTTATTTGGCTTTCGCCACCCCTTTAGTTTGAATAAAACTATGCCTATTATTTTGCTGTGCCTCTGTCAAGCAGTGACACTGAAGTAATCCCTGGGGTATATCTGCGATCCCCCATCCATTGGTCAAGATTCCTCTTGAACAAGGCCAGCGAGGTGCTCTGCCTCACATGTACCGGGATTTTGTTCCACAGCATAGGGAGTCTCTGGGTGATGAATCTGTCCCTCCAGCATGTTCTATTAATAACCGTGTCAAGGTTTAAGTCTCCCGCCCTTGTGGTTCTGAGGGATCTAGATTTTTTTGAGGTGAAGCATATTCATCAAATCAGGGTTTGACATGGCCTTATATGTCAAGCACAGGTCACCTCTGAGCAAGCGGTATGAGACTGAATAGAGCTGGAGATCTTTCAGTCGGGCAGCATAAGACATATTTTTGAGACCCTTTATCCTTTTGGTGAGGAACTTTTGGGGCCTTTCCAGCTGCTGCAGGTGTCGGGTCAGATACATTCCAAATGGGGCATTGTACTCAATCATAGGTCTAATGAGTGATGAGTACAGGGGGACAATGACCTCCCTTGATCTAGATGTGAATCCCTTCATGATCAGGTGGGCAATGTAGAAGGTTTTCCTAACTACTTTAGCAACATGAGTGTCAAGCGAAGGCTACTGTCAACCTGGGTCCCCAGATCCCTGATGACTTCTTCTGTGCTCAGTGGATTGCCACCTATATGGTAGCTAGAGGTAACCTTGTTTTTCCCGAAGGGTATGACTATGCATTTCTTGGCATTTAACATTAGGCCATGGCTCTGGCACCAGTTATCCGTTTCTGTGAGGCCCTTCTGAAGGATATCTGTGTCAGATGTGTTTTCGACTATGGCCCAGTTTGCAGTCATCTGCAAACTTTGTCAGCCATAACCCTCCTGTGTTTGCTTGTACTTCAGAAAAGTAGATGCCGAACAAGAGTGGACCCAGGACTGAGCCCTGTGGGACACCACTTGTGACAGGCTTTGAGTCTGACATGGCTCCAGCAACTCTGACCCTGTGGGTTCTGTCACTTAGCCAGTTTGCAACCCATCTTGTGATGTATGGGTTTACATTCAAGCTGATGAGTTTTTCGATGATACCTGAGTGGGGTATTGTGTCGAAGGCCTTTGCCAGGTCAAGGTAGGCTGTATGGACTGCCTTTCCCTCATCAATGGCCTTGGTGACTGTCTCGAAAAAGTCAACCAAGTTTAAAAGGCATGATCTGCCTTTGACAAAGCCAAACTGGGTTGGATCCAAAGTCTGCAAGTTCCCTATGTCTTTATTTATGAGTTCCATTATGATCCTCTCCATGGCTTTGCAGATAAGGCTTGTCAAGCTAATGGGACGGTAATTTCCAGGGTCGGTGGAGGCACCGCCCTTGTGAAGTGGGACCACAGTCGCCGCGCCACTCCTTGGGTACGTATCCTGAGGTGAGGCTAAGATTAAACAGCTGTCCTAACTGCGGGTTTAATTCCTCATTGAGTTCGTGGAGCACACAGCCGGGGACACCATCTGGTCCCATGGATGCTGTGTTTTTTGCTTTGGAGAGAGCAGTTCTCACCTGGGCGTTGGAGATGTTTGGGGGCTACAATCCTCTGGTATAGATATCTCTCCTTTTGGGGGGGAGGGGGGGGAATTTGCACTGAACCTGTCAGCCAGTATGTTGGCAATGTGTGTAGGTTCAGTAATCTTCACATCATTTTGAACTAATTCTGAGCATATCTGGGAGTTTCCTCCTAGGTTTCTAACATAGCTAAAGAAGGCCTTATGATTGTCTTTTGAGTCCTTGGTGATTTTTCTCTCAAAATTTGCCTTGGATGATTTTATGAGAGCTCTTAGTTTTTACTTATAATGATCAAAGGTGTCTTACCTTTCAAGGATTTTGCTCTATCTTGTAGTAGCTTCCTCCTTTTGTTGTAGAGCTTGTTTATGGCTGGGGTCCACCAGACTGGCGCTTGCCTTTGGTACAAAGAGTCTTAGTTTTGTTTGGGATTGCCTGATCCATGCAGTCCTGTAGGTGCTGGTAGAAGGCATTTGTAAGTGATTCAGCGGTTTGAGTAATGTTTACCACTGGCTCAGGGGCCATAAAGGAGACCACACTAGTTTTTAGAAGTGTGAAGTCGGCTTTTGAGAAGTTTTTCACTGTGGTCTTTTTATTTCAGGTGGGGCGGGTGAGGACCCCCAGCGAGATTAGCTTATGACCTCATCTCACCAGTGAGGGGTATACTTCGGTGTTGAACATTGTGATCCCATGTTCGTGATGATGAGATCAAGTATGTTTTCTCCTCTTGTGGGGATGGTGACTAGTTGTTCCATGGCATTTGAGTTTATGAACTCCAGGAACCTTTGGGCTAGAGTGTTTGGGCTTGAGTAGTGTTCCCAGTCTATATTAGGGTAGTTGAAGTCACCTAGTATGATGGTGTTTGGAGATACATTTATCCCCTCCATTGTTTTCAGGAAGGCCATGTGAGGTTCCTGAGTTTGAGAGGGTGGCCTGTAACATGCTACAAATTGCAGAGCAGTCTTGCCTATGGTTAATTGCACCTGGATGGTCTCCGATGCATCGTGCGTTGCCACCAACCTTGAGGTGTGGGTGTCCTTTATGAATATGGACACCCCCCTTCCTTTCTTGGTGTTGTCCGGATTTTGGGGCGGAACGCATGATATGAGGTGAAACCTGCTAGTGCTGGGGTGCTCTCAGGAGCCTTGAACCAGGTTTCTGTCACAGCACAGACATCAATGTTCTCCATACTGAGAAGGGCCTCGAGTGCATGCATCTTGAGATTGAGACTTCTGGCATTGAGCAGCATTACCCTTAGTTTTTTACTTTTTGTGTTCTAGGGTGGTAGGTTTAGAATTTGAGCCTTGCCTAAAAAGGCACTATGGGGTGGCAGAGCCTTTGCCAATATCCGGAAGCCTAGGGGTGACAGGTGCAAGCCGTCCCTTGAAGCAGCGTGGCTTGTCCAGCATGTCATCCCAGGCAGACAGACATTGGATCCCCTTTGAATGACACCAGAATTTAAGCCAATTATTAAAGCTGATCATCTTATCACTGTATTGTGGCATCATTCTAGGTGAAGGTAGGATACTGCTCAAGGTCAGGGTCATACCTGCCTGGGCTACATAATCAGAGAGCTCCTCAATGTCTCTTTTCATGTAGACCAAGGAGGTACGTCTCAGGTCGTTGACACCAGCGTGGACAATGACTGAGTCGTACTTGTACCTGCTGTTGAGAGACCTGAGTGCTTGTGTTATGTGGCGGATTCTAGCGCCCAACAGGCAGCTTACTGTGACCCTCTCCTTACTCAGTCTGGTGAGCGGGACGTCAGTGTGTCTGACTATGGAGTCACCTATGACAAGTATGTTTGGTGTTGTATTTGGCCTTAAGGGCAGTGACTGCTTTGCACACTGATTGTGTTGTTTATGTGTTGTTTGTGTGGTGTATTGAGTTTGCAGTTGCTTGGGTGTCTGCTTTGGAGGCCTCTGCTGTTTAGGTAAATTTTTACTCAGAGCCTCTGAGTATGTCTTAGTGTGTTTATGTGTTTGATTCAGTGGTGTGGTTGAGTTATGTGAGACTGGTATTGTGGTGTATGTAGTTGCCTTCTCCTCCTGCCTGGTCTTGCCAGTCCTGAGTTGAGAGAGCTCAGCCTCCAGTCTGGCTAAATAGCTGCATCTCTCACAAGTGTTAGTGTTACGTGGGAGGAGGAGAGGGTTGTCCGTGTACATGAGGCAATTGTAACATTGTCTCAGAATTCCCAGATTCACCAACTGGGCAGTAGAGGATGCCAGCATCTGACCCTTCGACATGTTAGAAAGAATTATGAGTTGGTATGAGACAGAAACGTAGTGGGCTTAGCAGGGAAGTGGGCACTCCTGGGGGGTTTTGCTAGTGAGAGATTTGTATAATATAGGAGTGCTTGACCTGCAAAGAGAATGCTTATAAGACAAGGGATATGCTTATAAGACAAGTGCTGAGCTTTTTGAGAAGAAAAAGCTATTTGGAACAAGTGCTGCACTTTTTAGTGTAGGTGTAAACTGTTTAGGTTCCTAACAGAGCAGCTCTAAGGGAAAAATTGAAGAACAGACTTTCTGGAGCCAGAAAGAGTTTAACCTTGTTTAACCGGCGCTGCCCGATGCTGCTCTAGTGGCAACTCCGCGCTAAATCGCGCTAAAGCACGTTAAAGCGTGCTTGATATCAGGGGCTGGAAAGAAGCAGGAATAGACCCAAAAGGGAAAATAAAACTACAGTTTCAAGTCAGTAACCACCTCTACGGGGGGGAGGGAAGCTGCTCAATGTTAGTCACTGCCACTGATCAACAGAGAGACCCTCCTCCAGCCCAAGCAAAAATGGCCTCACAGAAACTTTCAAACAGTTCAGGAACAGCAAGCCTGTAACTGAACTTTTTTAACTCTCAGAAAAGTGGGAAAAAAGCAAGATTTTTTTTTTGTTTTTGTTTTTTACAGAGATAGCAGAGGTTCACAAGTAAATTCCCACTAATTGACTTATAAGCAGCGTCCTTACCCCCACTCACTTACGTTACTTATCAAGCAGTGTCGCACTGCTCACTTTCATTTCTCACTAATTGAATAATAAGCAGCATCCTTACCCCCACTCACTTATGTGACTTATCAAGCAGTGTCCCACTGCTCACTTTCATTTCTCACTAATTGACTTATAAGCAGCGTCCTTACCCCCACTCACTTATGTTACTTATCAAGCAGTGTCCCACTGCTCACTTTCATTTCTCACTAATTGAATTATAAGCAGCGAATTTATACCAACTCACTTATGTTACTTATCAGGCAGTGTCCAACTGCTCACTTTCATTTCTCACTAATTGAATTATAAGCGGCGTCTGTGCCCCCACTCACTTATGTTACTTTTCAAGCAGTGTCCCACTGCTCACTTTCATTTCTCACTAATTGACATATAAGCAGCGTTCTTACCCCAACTCACTTATGTTACTTATCAAGAAGTGTCCCACTGCTCACTTTCATTTCTCACTAATTGAATTATAATCAGCATCCTTACCCCCACTCACTTATGGCAATTATCAAGCAGTGTCCCACTGCTCACTTTCATTTCTCACTAATTGACTTATAAGCAGCATCCTTAACCCCATTCACTTATGTTATTTATCAAGCAGTGTCCCACTGCTCACTTTCATTTCCTACTAATTGACTTATCAGCAGCATCCTTACCCCCACTCACTTATGTTACTTATCAAGCAGTGTCCCACTGCTCACTTTCATTTCTCACTAATTGATTCATAAGCAGCGTCCTTACCCACACTCACTTATGTTACTTATCAAGAAGTGTCCCACTGCTCATTTCATTTCCCACTAATTGATTTCTAAGCAGCGTCCTTACCCCCACTTACTTATGTTACTTATCAAGCAGTGTCCACTGCTCACTTTCATTTCTGACTAATTGACTTATAAGCAGCGTCCTTACCCCCACTCACTTATGTTACTTATCAAGCAGTGTCCCACTGCTCACTTTCATTTCTCACTAATTGACTCAAAGCAGCGTCCTTACCCACACTCACTTATGTTACTTATCAAGCAGTGTCCCACTGCTCACTTTCATTTCAAACTAATTGACTTATAAGCAACGTCCTTACCCCCACTCACTTATATTACTTATCAAGCAGTGCCCACTGCTCACTTTCTTTTCTCACTAATTGACTTATAAGAAGCATCCTTAACAGCACTCACTTACGTTACTTATCAAGAAGTGTCGCACTGCTCACTTTCATTTCTCACTAATTGAATAATAAGCAGCATCCTTACCCCCACTCACTTATGTGACTTATCAAGCAGTTTCCCACTGCTCACTTTCATTTCTCACTAATTGACTTATAAGCAGCTTCCTTACCCCCACTCACTTATGTTACTTATCAAGCAGTGTCCCACTGCTCACTTTCATTTCTCACTAATTGACTTATAAGCAGCATCCTTACCCCCACTCACTTATGTTACTTATCAAGCAGCGTCCCACTGCTCACCTTCATTTCTCACTAATTGACTTATAAGCAGCGTCCTTACCCCCACTCACTTATGTTACTTATGAAGAAGTGTCCCACTGCTCACTTTCATTTCTCACTAATTGACTTATAAGCAGCATCCTTACCCCCACTCACTTATGTTACTTATCAAGCATTGTCCCACTGCTCACTTTCATTTCTCACTAATTGACTTATAAGCAGCGTCCTTACCCCCACTCAGTTATGTTACTTATCAAGCAGTGTCCCACTGCTCACTTTCATTTCTCACTAATTGAATTATAAGCAGTGAATTTACCCCAACTCACTTATGTTACTTATCAGGCAGTGTCCCACTGCTCACTTTCATTTCTCACTAATTGAATTATAAGCAGCGTCTGTGCCCCCACTCACTTATGTTACTTTTCAAGCAGTGTCCCACTGCTCACTTTCATTTCTCACTAATTGACTTATAAGCAGCGTTCTTAACCCCACTCACTTATGTTACTTATCAAGAAGTGTCCCACTGCTCACTTTCATTTCTCACTAATTGAATTATAATCAGCATCCTTACCCCCACTCACTTATGGTAATTATCAAGCAGTGTCCCACTGCTCACTTTCATTTCTCACTAATTTTCTTATAAGCAGCGTCCTTACCCCCACTCTCTTATGTTACTTATCAAGCAGTGTCCCACTGCTCACCTTAATTTCTCACTAACTGAATTATAAGCGGTGTCCTTACCCCCACTCTCTTATGTTACTTATCAAGCAGTGTCCCACTGCTCACTTTCATTTCTCACTAATTGAATTATAAGCAGCGTCCTTACCTCCACTCACTTATGTTACTTATCAAGCAGTGGCCCACTGCTCACTTTCATTTCTCACTAACTGAATTATAAGCGGTGTCCTTACCCCCACTCTCTTATGTTACTTATCAAGCAGTGTCCCACTGCTCACTTTCATTTCTCACTAATTGAATTATAAGCAGCGTCCTTACCCCCACTCACTTATGTTACTTATCAAGCAGTGTCCCACTGCTCACTTTCATTTCTCATGAATTGACTTATAAGCTGCGTCCTTACCCCCACTCACTTATGTTACTTATCAAGCAGTGTCCCACTGCTCACTTTCATTTCTTACTAATTGAATTATAAGCAGCATCCTTACCCCCACTCACTTATGTTACTTATCAAGCAGTGTCCCACTGCTCACTTTCATTTCTCACTAATTGAATTATAAGCAGTGTCCTTACCTCCACTCGCTTACTTTTACTTATCAAGCAGTGTTCAACCACTCAGTTTTCATTTACCAACTCATGAAATCCAACACTGGAGTGGGAACGGAAGAGGTACAAGCCTGAGACTCTTCTCCGCCTACCCAATATTATAAAATAACCACACAATCTTCAACATTGCAAAAACAGGGAGGGAGATCGGGTAGCAAGTTCACACCAAAATGTAATTCCTTACCCAGTTACCCTTACATAAAACCCATTAAGTCCCTCCCAACACTTACATCATTTCCTCCCCATCATACTACTTTGCCAATTAACCCTTTCTTCCCACAACTAGCTTTCTTCCCCTACCCTTTTAATTTCCATTACTGTTCTTTCTTAACCTACACATGAAGATGTCCCTGCACATATTGGTTTGTTACCAAAACTCATGGCTTTTGATAACCTTTATTAACTTCTGTAAGCATAACTTTATCATCCAATATTTTAATTGATTAATTGGAGTATAAACATCAATATAGGTGTTAACTAGGGTAGCGTGGCCTCATTCACCTTGACCAATCACAGCATAAACATCGATATAACTGTTTATTAGGGCAGCATGGCCTCACTCACCCTGACCAAATAAGCAGTGTCCTTACCCCGACTCACTTATTTTACCTATCAAACAGTGTCCCACTGCTCACTTTAATTTCTCACTAATTGACTTATAAGCAGCGTCCTTACCCCCACTCAGTTATTTTACCTATCAAACAGTGTCCCACTGCTCACTTTCATTTCTCACTAATTGAATTAAACATCCAACCAAATAAGCAGTCTCCTTACCTCCGCTCACTTACTTTTACTTATCAAGCAGTATCCTACTGCTCACTTTTCATTTCCCAACTCATGAAATCCAACACCAGAGGGGGAACAGAAGAGTGACATGCCTGCCCCTCTTCTCTGCCCACCAGCCTGACCAAGCTGTTCCCCTTCCTTCATACCAAAACCAACAACAAAACCTTCCAAAAAAAAACCTAATTATACATTATAAAGGTTGAAGCCAAACATCATTCAGTGCACTCTATCCTCTCTGAACCAAACTGGATCCCTGTCAGCAACCTCTCAAAGCCTATCATATAAATACCCAAAGCAGTCAGTTGCCTAAAAAATTGAAATTAAACTGCTGATCCCTCCCCATTGCCAAAGTGATACCCATACCCTTGTATAACCTCTGCAGATCAAACATATCATCACCTATCCTACTACCAACGTTAGCTTTGTAATTATTCCCAGATCTTTACCTGCCAAATGTACTACAAAACCCCTAAAATCCCAACACCATCCAAAATAACGCAAGCCCAACTGCATGCCATCCTACCTAACAACGTCCTTGTGCCAACCAAAGGTTATAATAATGACCGAAATGAGATTTCCTTTCTAAAAGATCAATTAAGTAATAATCCAACTACTATACCCACTATCTAAGGCAAAACATCTAATGACTAGAATAGCATTTGCTGACCAATGAACCACCCCTCTTTAATGACTTCAATATATCCATAAAGCCAACACTCACAGTTTGTAACTAAGTACACCTGTTTCCCAATCCCCACCCTCGCAACAAAAATATCTCATCAATAGCCATATTCTGTCAATAGTTACACTATCAAAACTACCCCAACCCTTCAAACATATAAACTACCATCCAAGATTTAGTAAAGCCACACAAAACTGTCACCTGTGCAACCATACTAATCTATGCTAAACCCAGTCCTAATCTGCCCTTGTCCTGAAATTTCACTCCTTGATTTTTTTTATTTTTTGCACATTACCTTCACAACTGGTAAATCAAACAAGCTATGGTCTGCCTCCACTAGCAACCCCTGAAACACAATGCCTTTCTTAGACCTCTAAACATCTGCTTAAACAATGGAAACCCATTCCTCACACTGCTACATCAAATGAAGAAAAGTGCTAAACTCGCAAAGTAGCACAGACCACCAAGCAACCCCCCTGCATAGCCTTGTCACAGGAAAACTCAGATCCAACTACCATGCCCACAAAATCTGACCCAGCATCACATTGTTGTGACTCCACCCCATCTGTGGACAACCTCTAACTCCCCAAAAACAATCCCCAAACCTGCTTTACCCTGCCCCTGATATACCTCATCCTCACCTGCTCCCACACTACTCCCAAACTGCACCAACTTTGCAGTACCTTAATGAACAACATATAAAATTGTATTACCTGTGACGTCAATGTGCACCACTCCAGCAGCCAGAATATCCACCCCAAAAGAATACATCACATTCCGAGTCCACTTCCTTCAGGTCACCAGCTGATGCCTACTCTGCATTACCCCATCTGTAGAAGCAAAGAAAACTGTAAATCCTCTGCCCACACACAAATCAAAACTTCTCAATGCCAGCCTTCCCCATCTGATAAAAGTTCACGTTCCTCAAAGCTCTACATCTAAAAAGTCTGTCACACATTCTGTGTTACGAATTTAATTGATATCAATGGTAAATAGAACTGAATCATTATTTCACAAAAGGCCTATTCTATAAATAAAATTATCACACTTTAACCATCCTATGAGCATCCTAGCTAACATTGTTAGTGAGCCATTGGAAAGTGCTCCACCTTTAAGCCATTTGTGCCACATTATAAATGGCAGTGTTCCTCATCATGGAGATGGAAGGAAAGACAATAATCAGGATAAAAAAAATGAAACCGTTCCATACTTCTGCCAACACAACAAATTATGCAGCCTGTGATACCATCCATGCTAAAAGGGGATGCTTTACTTAACATAACCCTCATAACATTACCAAAACTTAACACAGGTTTCAGATGAGAAGCATACATGTAGTAGCTGCACTCACCACCAGAGAAAAGCTACCATCTTCACTCAATTACTCATTCTCACAAAAAACAAACACATGCAGAGCCTTCTTTTATGGCATCTATTTACTTACCACTTCAGCTCGCTGAAAGGGCACCATACTTAGCATTATGCACATCAAACACCCTTTGTCTGTGATTTTCTCAGGAAACAAATTAGTGCAAATTGGTGCAAATAACCTCAATTGTGACTATGAGGGAGAATGAATGCAAGCATGCTAGTGAAGTCAACGAAAGAGATATTCATTAAAGTCTGACCCCCACCAACACCCAGGAACTGCCTGCCCACATCTAGGACTTTGCTTCTGATCCTGGAACTCCTTTGGTAACTGCTAAGTACATGCTGCCTTGGAATTGTGCCTCTGCTTGCTTCCTTTGATAGTGAAACCAAAAATTAATTTATAGTAAGATAGGAGCAGGATGGCTGCTTTAGGTCACCAACAATCAGTTAGTTTTTGTCTACTGGAAGCTCCTGCAGTGATTAAATTTGAACCATTGTACAACTCAGTGCATTCCTGCACTCTGTGCAGTGGCTGTCAGTACAGCTCAGATTAGCACCAGACAGCTTAAACCCATTTTTTTAGCCTTTCACACCTCTACTCCCTGCTTCATCCTATTGCCTTCTGACCCAGTGCCCAGCATCCACACTGGGTCTATCATGTCTATATTTTTTCCCAGAGTTACTCTGAGTAGCTTGTGCTGGCCATGAAACCTAAGGGCATCTTGGGATTCTTGGCTCTTACCATCATCAGGAGACTTTTACATGTTTTAGCCTACTCTGTTACTTTCATCTCTGCAATGAAGTTCTGTGGTTTCATCTGAGGGTTGGCCATGCAATGGGGCTATGTGGCATATCACCCTAACTCTGTAGCACTTTAGCCCTGCCCAACACCATTTCCCCTCTTTGGAGTCTACCCTTCAGAGTGACATTCCCAGTCTTTATCAAGGATTTCCACAGGTAATGCACATGTAACCACACCCCAGTTTGAATATGTCCATCCCTCCCTGTCACCCAAGAGACTAATGGAACCCGTGTTGGCTAGGCTATAGCCAGGGCTTTAATTCTCTATACTACCAATGTAGCAGCTTAAACCCATTGATGGTAATTCATTCTTCATCTGCCTGTAAGAATTCATCTACAGCTTAAACCCAGTCTCACCAGTGCCCTTCTCTATAGTTTTCACCTTTTCACTGAATGTTTCTGGGTGTATGTCTGAATAAGGAAGGTTGGGATCTGCTTTTTTCACCCTCACCTTGATGGTGCCCACTGCTCTCCCCAACTCTACTACAATCCCCAGCCCCTCCGTTACTCGACATTTATGCTAACTCCACCCTCCCACTTTCCATTTCTATCACTGACCACATCTCTTACACAAGAAACCAGCACTGTATATAGCCAATCCTGCACAACTCCAAACTGTTCTTAAACATCTCCCATCACCACATATAGCCAGTCAGGAGCCAACTCATACATTTCTTAAACCTTCCCCTCCCTCATACTCTCTCCTTCCTTTCAGGATCATTTTACTAACATCCCCATAGCTCTCTTCACTCCTGCATTTCCATATCCATAACACTATCCCAGTCAATTGCTATCCACTGCCAATACTTTGTATTCTGTATATTCAAAACTCATTTGCATCTGCTGCTCTATTCTTTGTATCGTTATTTTACATCACATGCTACATAATCTCCTAAATCTGCCACACTGTGATCTATAAATCTCACTTTACCTTTGCTTCTATCCTCTAGATATTATTATAATGATGACCTATCTAAACATGCTCACTGGCTTACTTCTCTTTTTTTTTGTCTTACAACCTATCATGCAAGCTTACAATAAATATACACTTCACCCACAAACACACAATTTACCATCCACACAATCAAACACTCAAGTCCCAAAATTGCGCTAAACTTATATAATGTATCCCTCATTCACCCATACAAGTGTGAGATTTTTCACATGCCCACCAAATGCCTGCCATTATTTTCTGACTTCAAGTCTCAACTATTTGCCACAACTACAATTTATCAGAAACAGACTGAAAATATGAGTCAAAATTTTGGACATTCTGTGGAAATCTGGACAGTTGAGAGCTATACCTGCCTTATCCCTCCACCAGGGGGTTAACACCACACAATGCATGTGTGACTGACACAAATTCTTCGGGGGTGACTCACAACCCGTGAAACACACACACTCTCCCAACCCTCCCCCAACAAAAAACTTAGCCATGGCAAAACTCTGCTGACACTGCAACACCACCAGTGAGTGAGAAAGAAAACTACAAATATGGCCATAAACAAAGGAGGAACAATGGCCCCGAAATAGGGACAACTGAAACACCATCCCCACAAATCCAGAAAGCCCAAAGAACCACCGGCCACATTAGCATGAATCTTCCGACTGGCATGATCGAAAGCAAATGCCTGTCACCACTATCTCCTCAATATTGCACAATCTGAAGCCAACCCACCAAAACACCTGCATGGTCGAACACGCACAAACCACAACCCCACGAGAAACAGACTAAAGCATGAGGCTCTCTCAACCGAAATTCTAAAGCATTTTAACTGTGCAAACAACACATAATAAAACATTAACAATAACACTATGCCAGCAGTGGCAATACTACTGATTGCCTTCAAATAGTATTTAAAAAGGCAATTGTTGTTACTGTGACCAAGAGACTCTTCCCGGTTACAAGAATCAAGTTTTCACGGTTAAACCCATGTGCAACAAAAAGCTATTCTCCATTCTGGCCAGCTCCGACATTAGGGGTAAAAACATAACCTGCAAAATTACAATGACTGTCAGCTCAAGTCATGAGACTTCTGTCTTAACTTATCATTAGCCACCAGCAGCGTCTCTTGAAAACTCCCTCATACCACTATTAACCCAAGGCCTACTTACATCCAAAAGTAACTACAGGTTGTCTTGGACCTTGTACTTGCAATAGCAAGGTTACACCAAAATGTAATTCATTACCGAGTTGCACTTGCATAAAACCCACTAAATCCCTCCGTATACTTACCTCATTTCCTCCCCATCATTCTAATTTTCCAATTAAGCCCCCCCAACTAGCTTTCTTCCCCTATCTTCTTAATTTCCATTACTATTCTTACCTAACCCCCACCTGAAGATGTCACTAGACAAATTGGTTTGTTACCAAACTTCATTTGTCCCCTACACCCCCAAACATTGGAGACTGCACATTCACACTCACACCATCACTATTATAAATACCAATGGCAAGATAACTGTACCTTGGAGATGGGAGGTGTTCTGAAGCATGGCAGATTTGCCGTTAGTACATATTCTCCCTGACTGCACTTAAAGTTTTTTCTGTGCACTGAATTTGAAGATCAACAGACTGTCAACATCCATCCATCTGTAGCATTCGTATATGTTTAGTTTGTATCTGTTATCCTTTAAATTACTTTGTTATGTTTCCTTACTTCTCTTTCAATTTACCTCAGATCTGTTAACTTCCATTCTCCCTTCATCATTTAATCATCTCTGCTTGCATTCATAAAATATTGAAGGATTTGGCAAACTCTAGTAGCCTGGCAAGGTTCATGCCATTAATTTTCTCCTTGTCTTTTACTGCTACAAGGCTATGTTATCAGTGTCAAAATTCTGTAATGTAACAGTTGATCTCAGCCTGGCATAGGACACCTCTGTGTACTTATCTTCTTTTTGACTACCACTTCTAATGCTTAGATGCTGCATTGTGCATTTACTTAGGTAATAGCAGTGGTTATTGTATCTAACATATCTCGGAAACTGTCATCTTGAGCTGCCATGCATAAGAGTGTAATGTCTATCATCCCTTGTTATTGTCATTCTAAGTGATGCTACATAGTTTTGAAACATGGCTACTGACTTCATTTACTTATGAGTTTACATTATGTGAGTTGCAGTGTTTTTCAAGAGCTGGCTTTCTAGGAATCTTCAGAGACATCCTCTCATCTTATTTATGGTACATGATTAATACTTTTTGTCTTCTGTTATGACTTCATATTTTTCTCTTGTGCACCCACTGTGTCTTATGTTATTTTTGTATTACATTTTCTGGGGAAGGCATTTAGTTTTGGGACAGTTTTCATAGTCAAGCCCTTTACATTTTAATAGTGGTAGTTATTGAAGAGCAGGGGTCCTATTCTTAAAACTACCCAGCCACACCCCCTATCCCTACTATCCTATCCTTCTCCTCCCCTTGCATTTCTTAACCCACCCCTCAACATACCCCTTCTATTCTTATCTCTTCCTCTTTGCCTTCTCTACTACCTCTCTTAGTAACTTAACCTTCCTCCTCTTCTCCTGTATCTTCTTCTTTTATCCCTCCACTCTCTCACCACTCGTTTCCCTCTTCATACCCTATACGAAGCTGTAATTCTTCCCCTAACCTCTGACAGGCCTACTTCCCCCACTATAGCTTAACAACTATATCTCACTCCCTTTATCTCTAAACATAATGACTCCCTCCCTTCCAACACTACTCACTCTATCAGTCCTACTCCTAACCACCCTTTTCTCTACTTATTATCTTACCTTCTTTGAAAACTCACGCAACATCCTGCCTAATTTCCCACAAAAACAGACCTCTACAATATACACCTTCAAATCATACTCCAATACTGAATACACCCCTAACTATCATCTTCCTAGATTTCACAGACTGTCTCACCTCACCTATATCCTACCCTCAGATAATAAAACTAAACTGCTAACCCTTCTAAAGAATAACCTCATAACCAAGCTAGATAATCCTACCTTACTAGATGGTGACATCCACCCCAACCCAGGCCCAGCTTACCCCTCCCCTCAACTATGCTCTTCTTATCACAATAACAAATTCCTCATAGGGCACCTTAACATTCAAAGTATAAACAATAAAATATCCCACCTTCATGCCCTCCTAGACACCTACTCTTTTGACATTCTATGCCTCTCAGAAACCTGGCTTAAATCAGGCACTAAAGACTCTGAGATAATACCCCAAGGCTATAATATAATAAGACATGACCGATCAAAACGCAAAGGTGGTGGAGTAGCAATCCTTTTTAAAAATCAACTTAACATCACTCCTCTTCCAACATGTCCAAACCAGGATAGCAAAATAGAAGCCATCATGTCTAAAATCCAACTAAATGCTAAAAAAGCCCTCTATATCATATGCATGTACCTACCTCCAGGTAACAATATTCCCATACTAGAAGACTTTCTTAGCTGGGTTTCTGCCACCTACCCACAGGAAACCATAATCCTAGGCGACTTTAACATAGACTGGAATACTATTAATGCTGAAAATCCCTCCTCTCATATTAACCTACACGGTTTCTCCCAAAGTATCACCTCAACTACTAGATTCAATAAGCAGTAAGAGAGAGAGTATATTAGACTGGATACTAACAAACAATGTAAACAAAACTTATAAAGTAGGTACCATGCCAGATGATCTCAGTGATCACTCCCTAACTTATATTATTAGAGAAAAGTCAGATTGTGTAAACATCCCAAATATAAGAAAAATTAAGACTACCAAGTATTTTAATACAGACCTTTTTCAAGCTGAACTCAGCACTTGTAACTGGAATTCCTTAAAACACTTCCTCTTGAGGAAGCAGTTTTATTTTAATACTACTTTCTTATCCATTCTTGATAGACATGCTCCAGAGCGTTCCATTAGAATGAAGTCTAAAACAGCCCCATGGCTTTCCAAAGACACTAAAAAACTCATCCTCACTAGAAATAAAGCTTGGACCAAATGGAGATGCCACAGAAACAGCCCAGATTTCCATCACTTCCGCCAGCTTAGAAATCTGACTAAAAAATCAATAATCTCCGACAAACAAAAATTCTACTGTGAACTACAGCAAACTCATCTTAACAATTCCAGACAATTCTGGTTATCAGTAAATAAACTCCTCTCCCCAGGTACACCCAAAACTCCTTCCCCGCTAAATGCCAACCCAGACACCCCTCTCCTAACTGCAAATGCTTTTAACTCCTTTTTTTCCGAAACTATTCAATCCCTAGCTAGACAAATGAACGCCAACAACTATTACCCTCCAAACAAACCAACTAACTCTTCTTACAACTAAATCCTATATCTACTTCTTACATCTTCAGGCTCCTCCACAAACTGAAACCTTGCACCCCTTCAGCTGACAAGCTCCCTTCCCTTTTCCTCCAAAAAGCAGCCAAAGAAATTGCATACCCCATAACCATACTTATAAACAGAACTATCCAAGAAGGATCCATTCCAGGCATCTGGAAAGTCTCTCATATTATTCCACTACATAAAGGTGGCAACTCTATTGACTACTCCAACTTTAGACCAATTGCTCTCCTTTCACCCTTAGCTAAAATTATGGAGAAATGTATTCACCAGCAACTAGTACACTATCTCTCTCTACACAACATTATAGCACACTGTCAGCATGGCTTTAGACCTCATCACAGTACCACCAGTGCCCTTCTTTCCTTCATAGAAACTATCAACAACAATCGAAACAATAATCTTCTCTCTTCTGCTCTTTTCATTGATCTTTCAAAAGCATTCGATATGGTCAACCACTCTCTCTTAATAAACATTCTTGAATCTCTCTCATTTGATAACCTAGCCATTAAATGGTTCAGATCATATCTCAGCAACAGACAACAAGCAGTAATATGGGAAAACCATATCTCTTCCCTTTTGCCTATTTCCATCGGAGTTCCTCAGGGCTCCATTCTTGGTCCACTTCTCTTCTCCCTCTTCATTAATGATCTTCATTCTGCAATTCCACAAGCTACCTGCATTCAATATGCAGACGATTTATTTGTTCTGCTCCATCCACTACAGAACTGATCTCACTCACCCAAAATATATTCAATACTATTGAAACTTGGTTCTCTCAACGGTTTCTCCTACTCAATGCCAAAAAAACTAAACTTCTCCTTTTTAACCCCACCACTCGGACTCCCCCACTAGACTTTTCCATCTCTTCAAACAATGACACTATCATCTCACCTGATTTGACAACAAAATTGCTAGGAATAACCATCGACAATAAACTCTCTTTCGATGAACACATTAACAACACCATCAAGTTAGTTAACAGAAAAATAGGATCCCTATATCGAATTAAACCATTTCTAACCCCATCTACTAGAACCAAGATTGCCCAATCCCATCTTTTATCTACTCTACTATATGCCTCCACTATTTATACCAACCTTAAAAAAAGCAATCTGAATAAACTCACTACATGCTATAACAATATTGCCCCACTGGTAACCCTTTCAGAACCCACCATTGTCTTAACTTAAAACTACTAGGCTGGCTTGAATTCCAAAACTACCTGCTTATTCCTCAACTCTCCACAGCCCATAGTATACTATATCAACCTGACAAGACCCCGATTCTCTCTCAACTGATAATCCCTTATAACAATCTCAACTCCCTTCGCTCCTCTCATAAACTCATGGCCAGTTCAATTAAGTCCAATAATTTTGCTGGTGACTGTCTTTTCACTAATACAGTAGGTAAGAATTGGAATCTTCTGCCTAGTGACATAACTCTGACTACATCTTTGCCTCTTTTCAAACAGAAAATTAAACTGTACTTCCAAAACCACTGGCTTTGTTCCTGCAGTACACCTGACTAACTTATCATATTCTAACTCTTTTTTTTTTCCTCTCCACCTTAACTCCTACTCTAATTTACTACTTTTAGAATTTTTTAAAGTATTATACATTTTCAGTATTATTATTGCAATCTAAAAATTGTACATTTTTTTCTTTTCAAAAAGTGTCTCATTACTGTAAATATCTCTCATGCATTTGTTCTTAAATTCTTATAAGCTGTATCTTATAGTAATCTATTTTTATGCAATGTACCAGTAGATAGTGGAGCTTTTCTCCTCGGGCCTCTGCTGAAAATGGACTTGTATCCAGCCAGACTAGCCCGGTCAACAAATGTAAAATAAAATAAATAAATAAACTTATGCAAATCACATCTATCAGACTGACTACAAAAATGGGGAGGTGTTTTGGTAAACATGGCTCCCTATCACAAAAGCCTAACATGTAAGGCATAAGTGATGGGGGCAGGTAATCCACAGATAAGAAACAATACATGTTCGCATATCACGTGGACTCATATAGATGAAACTAAAAGGACCTCATTAGCATACTGGTGTGTAAATGGCCCAGAACTTATGCCCGTAAGCATCAATTTACCATGAATCCAGAGTTGCAAGAGGAAGAGAAAAAAGGAATATGAACTGCCATACTTTTTAAATGGAGGTACATTTATTGAATGTACTTGATTTTTGTTTTAATTGTATTTTAGTGCTTTTGCATACATGCACAGACTACTAAAGGGGTCATTGGGGAAATAATTAATTTTAGTGCTTGTGCATACTTGGCTAAACTACTGAAGGGATTGCTGGAGCAAATGTTTCCTTTTAGTGTCAGTGAAGTACTTTTTCAGACTTGGACAAACTACTAAAGTGGTCATTAAGGAAAATGATTCATGTGATGCTTGTGCATACTTGGATATATTACTGAAGCAATTGGTTGGGGAAATATTTAATTTTGGTGCTTGTGCCCATATAGGCATACAAATGAAGGGATCACTTGGAGAAATGTTTCATTCTAATGCTTGTGCATATGTGGTTAAATACTTATGGTATCACTGGAAGAAGTGTTTCAGTTTGTTACTTGTGTATAAATGGACATACTACTGAAGGAACCGCATGAGCAAATGTTTCATTTTGGTGTCAGTGAAGTGCTTGTGCATACATAGTCAGACTGCTGAAGTGATGGCTGGGTGAAATTATTTATTTTCTATCATTTTAGTGCTTGTGCATATTTAGACAAACTACTGAAGGGGTTGCTGGGGGAAATAATTCATCTGTGGGCCATTGAAGTGCCTGCACATACTTGGACAAACTACTGAAGGGATGGCTGAGGGCAAGTTTATACTGTATACTGAAAATAAGATAGCAAAGGTGAAACATCACTTTTAACAAAGGGGTCATGCATACCACGTGTATATTAGACTATGAACCATAAGAACACCCCATTAGCATACACAATTTCTCATTTGCATCTCATAATACTTAAGGCATTATGCATTAGCTTAAATGGTGTCTATGAATCTTGCTTTTTTACACTCATTTGTAAGTATCAGGGATACCCCTATCACTTTTACACAAATGATTATGAATACTGCCCTTGAATGTCTCTAAACTGCAGTCTTTTAATGTCGTTTTGTCTTCATTTTTGATTTTTTTTTTTAAGAATGGAAAAAAAAAACATTCTTCTGACAATATGTATAAATAAAGTGAAACAATCATCTTAAAACACCTAACGAACATTTTCTTATTGTTATTGTTCATGCTGTTAAGAACAGAAATTTGTGAGGTGAACAACTTAAAGTGATTACTTATAATTAAAACAGTGCACCCAAATATCACATATTGCCAATGATTTTGGTATTATTTTTTGAGTATACACATTGGAATCAATATATAGATGGGCACAGTATTTTAAAGGAACATGCATGAAACACTCATGCCAAAAATTCATGACTACTATTGGGGCAGCATCCTCACATAAAAGCTAGTAACCAACAAAAATGATAGAATAGTTCATTTCAGATTCAACTCTGGATTCTACTAGATAGCACGGAATCCGTAAATGGTAAGTCAATGTCATGCAATTCATCTTAGGCATAGTTTGCTTCTAGATTCACAGGATCAAAGGTCAGTCCATTAAATCTGAAAACAGTTAACACATTACATTGCACTAAATGACATTAATTACAAATGAGAAAGGGATAAAATTAAAAAAGCATTGAGAAAACAGTGATAAAAACCCTTTATTCAAATGTGCAAAAATTATGATCAAACTAGCCTACAAAAGCACAAAGACCACCTACACTGAAAATTCATCCTGCTTCCCATCTGTATAATTGCAGTCCATAAGAAAGACCAATCAAATAGCAAGTGCATTTCAAATGGTCAGTAAATCACTAACAGCTGTGAGACAGGAAACTACAGAGGCTAACAAATCAATTACAGGACATATACACCAATGAAAGTTCTCAGCAAAAACTACTGAATAAAACCTGGTTTAATGATATAGCTTGAATGATAGAAATTTTATAGGAACAAAAATTTCTATTGAAAGTTTAGATGCATTCAGCTTTAGAATAACTGAATAACATTGCATTCATATAAACTTTCTTTCAAAGTTTTTGGTCTAATAACTCTTCTTTCAGTGAAGCTGCTGTCAATGAAACAGTACTGTGGTCATTTGTTACCGACTACCTTTGTGTGCTTTCTTCTTTTTTCATGTCAGCCAGTGTCCATCATACACACATGCGATGAGTTAGCCAAAGGTCTGCCCCTCCTTGTGACAGAAATCATATCCTTTACTTTGGAATCTTTTTGGAAAAAAGCTGATGCATGACTTTCCAAGAAACTGTGAGTTTGTAAACTTAAGTTCTTCTTAGTATCATTTGTAAATGCCAAAAATTCCTTTTAGGTTCATAGGTTCATAGGTTCATACTAGGCTATCTGCCCGAGGGCATTTACAAGCCTAGCCCATCGTTTTGTGGCTTACGCCACCCCTTTAGTATGGGGAACTATACCCATTATTTTGCTGTGCCTCTGTCGAGCAGTGACACTGAGGTAATCCCTGGGGTATATCTGCGATCTCCCATCCATTGGTCAAGATTTCTCTTGAACAAGGCCAGCGAGGTGCTCTGCCTCACATGTACCGGGATTTTGTTCCACAGCATAGGGAGTCTTTGGGTGATGAATATATCCCTCCAGCACGTCCTATTAATAGCCGTGTCAAGGTTTAAGTCTCCCGCCCTTGTGGCTCTGATGGATCTAGATTTTTTGAGGTGAAGCATATTCATCAAATCTGGGTTTGACATGGCCTTGTATGTTAGGCAAAGGTCACCTCTGAGCAAGCGGTGGCGACTGAATAGAGCTGGAGTTCTTTCAGTCGGGCAGCATAGGACAGATTTTGAGACCCTTTATCCTTTTGGTGAGGAACTTTGTGGCCTCTCCAGCTGCTGCAAGTGTCGGGTCAGATACATCCCGAATGGGGCATTGTACTCAATCATTGGTCTGATGAGTGATGAGTAAAGGGAGACTATGACCTCCCTTGATCTAGATGAGAATCCCTTCATGATAAGGTGGGCAATGTAGAAGGTCTTCCTAACTACTTTAGCTACATGGGTGTCGAATGACAGACTACTATCAACCTGGGTCCCCAGGTCCCTGATAACTTCTTCTGTGCTCAGTGGATTGCCACCTATTTGGTAGCTAGGGGTAACCTTGTTTTTCCCAAAGGGTATGACTATGCATGTTTTGGCATTTAACTTCAGGCCGTGGCTCTGGCACCAGTTATCCATTTCTGTGAGACCCTTCTGAAGGATATCTGTGTCAGATGTGTTTTCTACTATGTCGCCCAGTTTGCAGTCATCTGCAAACTTTGTCAGCCATAACCCTCCTGTGTTTGCTTGTACTTCGGAAAAGTAGATGCCAAACAAGAGTGGGCCCAGGACTGAGCCCTGTGGGACACCACTTGTGACAGGCTTTGAGTCTGACATGGCACCAGCAACTCTGACCCTGTGGGTTCTGTCACTCAGCCAGTTTGCAGCCCATCTTGTGATGTATGGGTTAACATTTAAGCTGATGAGTTTTTCAATGATACCCGAGTGGGGTATTGTATCGAAGGCCTTAGCCAGATCGAGGTAGGCTGTATGGACTGCCTTTCCTCGTCAATGGCTTTGGTGACTGTTTCGAAGAAGTCAACCAAGTTTAAAAGGCATGATCTGCCTTTGACAAAGCCAAACTGGGTTGGATCCAAAGTCTGCAAATTCCCTATGTCTTTATTTATGAGGTCCATTATGATCCTCTCCATGGCTTTGCAGATAAGGCTTGTCAAGCTAATGGGCCGGTAATTTCCAGGGTCGGTGGAGGCACCGCCTTTGTGAAGTGGGACCACAGTTGCAGTGCGCCACTTCCTGGGTACATATCCAGAGGTAAGACTTTGATTAAACAGCTGTCCTAGCTGTGGGTTTAATTCCTCATTGAGTTCGTGGAGCACACAGCCGGGGACACCATCAGGTCCCATGGATGCTGTGTTTTTTGCTTTGGAGAGAGCAGTTCTCACTTGCGCGCTGGAGATGTTTGGCGGCTGCAATCGTTTGGTATAGATATCTCTCCTTTTGGGGGGGGGAGAAGTTTGCACTGAACCTGTCAGCCAGTATGTTGGCAATGTCTGTAGGATCAGTAATCTTCACATCATTTTGAACTAGTTCTGAGCATATCTGGGAGTTTCCTCCTAGGTTTCTAACATAGCTAAAGAAGGCCTTATGATTGTCTTTTGAGTGTTTAGCTATTTTTCTCTCGAAATTTGCTTTGGATGATTTTATGAGAGCTCTTAGTTTTTTACTTATAGTGATCAAGGGTGTCTTACCTTTTAAGGATTTTGCTCTATCTTGTAGTAGCTTCCTCCTTTTATTGTAGAGTTTGTTTATGGCTGGGGTCCACCAGACTGGACGCTTTCCTTTGGTACTAAGAGTCTTTGTTTTGTTTGGGATTGCCTTATCCATGCAGTCCTGCAGGTGCTGGTAGAAGGTGTTTGTAAGTGATTCAGCGGCTTGAGTACTGTTTTCCGCCAGCTCGGGGGCCTTAAAGGAGACCACACTAGTCTTTAGAAGTGTGAAGTTGGCTTTTGAGAAGTTCTTTACTGTGGTCTTTTTTATTTCAGGTGGGGGTGGGATGAGGACCTCCAGCGAGATTAGTTTGTGATCTGATCTCACCAGTGAGGGTATACTTCCGGTGTTGAACATTGTGCTCCCATGTTCGTGATGATGAGATCAAGTATGTTATCTCCTCTTGTGGGGATGGTGACTAGTTGTTCCATGGCATTTGAGTTTATGAATTCCAGGAACTTTTGGGCTAGGGTGTTTGGGCTTGAGTAGTGTTCCCAGTCTATATTAGGGTAATTGAAGTCACCTAGTATGATGGTGTTTGGTGATACATTTATCCCCTCTAGTGTTTTCAGGAAGGCCATGTGAGGTTCCTGAGTTTGTGAGGGTGGCCTGTAACATGCTACAATTTGCAGAGCAGTCTTGCCTATGGTTAATTGCACCTGGATGGTCTCCGATGCATCGTGCGTTGCCACCAGTCTTAAGGTGTGGGTGTCCTTGATGAATATGGATACACCCCCTCCTTTCTTGGTATTGTCCGGATTTTGGGGCCGGAACAGAATCTTGCTTTTTTCTAGTGGTAGAATGGGGAGGTGGGAGATGTGTGTGCACTCAGGATAAAGGCTACTCACTGCAAAAATCATCAAAACTTATTTTGATTTCTATCATCACTGAATAATCAGTGTCATCATGCTAAACTGAAATATGCTATGATATCTGTAATAATATATGTATGTATAAATGTATAACTTTATATATATATATATATATATATATATATATATATATATATATATATATATATATATATATATATATATATTTGGGTCTACTTCACATGATTGGAAACTCAAAATACTGAATTTCATTTGACTGAGACCAGAATACCTAATTTTCAAAATATTGAAAACTCATTTGACCGAGTTTCATTTTACTGAAAGCTTACAATGCTGAATTTCAAAATGCTAAATTTTAAGCCATAGACATGATGTGTGTTTCCCTTCACTTGTGACTTGCTTGTAATAAACAAACTTTACTGAAACATTACTGTAACTTAAAGTGCCGACTATCAGAATACCAGTAGTAGTGAGAAAGTAGTGATGTGGTGTTTCTAAATGTGGGTATGTCACTTTACATTTTTTTTGGAAGTATCTATAGTAATATTCACATGAATGAGTGATTAAAGCAAGACCAGCAACCAAAATACAAAAAAGCACTTCATGAAGGAATCGACCACTATATCATTTTATCCAGGAACTTTAATGAAATCAGTAACTAGTTATAGGTTCATAGAGTTATAGGTTCATAGGTTCATAGGTTCATACTAGGCTATCTGCCCTAAGGCATTTATAAGCCTAGCCCAAATTTTTGTGGCTTACGCCACCCCTTATATGAAAAAGTACTGTGCCCATTAGTTTGTTGTGCCTCTGTCCAGCAGTGACACAGAGATGATTCCTGGGATAAACCTACGATCTCCCATCCACAGGTCAAGATTTCTCTTGAACAGAGCCAGCGTGGTGCTCTGCCTCACATGGACCGGGATTTTATTCCACAGCATAGGGAGTCTCTGAGTGATAAATCTATCCCTCCAGCATGTCCTATTTATATCCATGCTAAGGTTTCAGTCGCTTGCTCTAGTGGTTTTGGTGGATTTGGATTTTTTGAGGTGGAGCATGTCCATTAATTCCAGGTTGGACATGGCCTTGTATGTCAGGCACATGTCACCTCTGAGCAGACGGTATGCAACTGAATAGAGCTGGAGTTTCTTCAATCTGGCAGCATATGACAGATTTTGGAGTCCCTTTATCCTTTTGGTGAGGAACTTTTGGGGTCTCTCCAATTGCTGCAGATGTCGGGTGAGCTACATCCTGAATGGGGCATTGTACTCAATCATTGGTCTGATAAGTGAAGAGTACAGGGGAACAATGACCTCACTAGATCTGGATGTGAATCCCTTCATGATCAGGTGGGCAATGTAGAAGGTCTATCTAACCACTTTAGCAAACTGAGTGTCAAAAGAAAGGCCACTGTCAACCTGGGTCCCCAGGTCCCTGATAACCTCTTCTGTGCTTAGTGGATTGCCACCTATATGGTAGCTTGGGGTTACCTTGTTTTTCCCGAAGGGTATGACTATACATTTTTTGGCGTTTAACTTCAGGCCATGGCTCTGGCACCAGCTATCTGTTTCCGTGAGTCCCTTCTGAAGGATATCCGTGTCCGATGCACTTTCCACTATGGCGCCCAGTTTGCAGTCGTCTGCAAACTTTGTCAGCCAAAGTCCTCCCATGTTGGCCTGTACTTCTGAGAAGTAGATGCCGAACAATAGGGGGCCAAGGACCGAGCCCTGTGGGACACCACTTGTGACCGGCTTGGAGTCTGACATAGCGCCAGCAACTCTAACCCTGTGGGTTCTGTCCTTAAGCCAGTTTGCATCCCATCTTGTGACATATGGGTTTACATTTAAGCTGGTAAGTTTTTCTACAATACCCGAGTGGGGTATTGTGTCGAAGGCCTTTGCAAGGTCAAGGTAGGCTGTATGGACTGCCTTTCCCTCATCAATGGCCTTGGTGACTGTTTCAAAGAAGTCGACCAAGTTCAAAAGGCATGATCTGCCCTTGATAAAGCCAAACTGGGTCGGGTCCAATGTCTGCAAGTCCCCTATATCTTTGTTTATGAGCTCCATTATGAACCTCTCCATAGCTTTGCAGACTAGACTTGTTAAGCTTATGGGGCGGTAATTACCAGGGTCCGTAGAGGCACCGCCTTTGTGGAGTGGGACCACAGTTGCCGTACGCCACTCCTTGGGCACGTATCCTGTGGTAAGGCTGAGATTAAACAGCTGCCTTATGTGCGGGTTTAATTCCTCATTTAGCTCGTGTAGCACACAGCCGGGGACACCATCCGGTCCCATTGATGCTGTGTTTTTAGCTTAGAAAGAGCAGCTTTCACCTGCGCATTTGAGATGTCTGGGAAGCTACACTCTGCTGGGATAGTTATCTCTCCTTTAGGCGGGGGAGGGGGGTGAAGTTTGCACTGAACCTGTCTGCCAGTATGTTGGCAATGTCTGTGGGTTCAGTGATTTTTGTATCATTTTGGACTAATTCTGAGCAGATCTGGGAGTTTCCACCCAGGTTCCTAACATAGCTGAAAAAGGCCTTATGATTGTCCTTTGAATCCATGGCAATTTTTCTCTCAAAATTGGCCTTAGTTGATTTTATGAGTGCTCATATTTTTTTACTAATAATGATCAGGGGTGACTTCACTTTTATGGATTTTGTTCTATCATGTAATAGCTTTCTCCTCTTATTGTAAAGTTTGTTAATGGCTGGGGTCCACCAGACTGGATGTTTGCCCTTTGTGGAAAGAGTCTTGGTTTTATTTGGGATTGCCTGATCCATGCAGTCCTGGAGGTGTTCATAGAAGGCATTTGTAAGGGCTTCCGCAGCTTGGGTTGTGGTTTCCACTGTCATCAATGTTTATCCACAGTACTGTTATTGATTTCATTAAAGTTTCTGGATATAACAATATAGTAGCTGAGTCCTTCCTAGAGTGCTTTTTTGTATCTATAGTAACATGGGGGAATGGGGGACATTTTCTGTGCTCCTGGCAGTAGTGATAGTGTGTACAGTACTGT
Source organism: Protopterus annectens (assembly GCF_019279795.1). NCBI lineage: Eukaryota > Metazoa > Chordata > Ceratodontiformes > Protopteridae > Protopterus > Protopterus annectens. Next base: position 487,272,118 of record NC_056744.1, read on the forward strand.
AAGATAAGTAAAAGATGTATGCCCTTTTCCCCACTGTAGTGCAGTCTGGGAGTTAGTATTCTTTCTTCTTCTTTTAGCTTTTCCTGGTTAGGCATCGCCACAGTGGAACTCTGGTCCGCTAATGATTGGCAGCTGATTTTTACAGTGCCAAGGTGCCAGCCCAATGCCCAACCTTTAACGAAGGCACGTCCATTCATGCATGTCTTTCGAATGCCAATCGACCACGGAGAGGACATGCAGACTCCACACAGAAGGTGCTTCAGATGAGAATCGAATGGAAGAACTTCTTGCTGTGAGGCGACAATGCTACCACTGCACCACCGTTAGTATATATATATATATATATATATATATATATATAGAGAGAGAGAGAGAGAGTGAGTTGGGGGGTGGGAGGCATAGCCCCTCACCTAGTTTGTTTTTATATTGTCCAGTTTCTGTTAGAGGGTAAGTAAGTAGTGTTAAGTTTTGGAAAGAGTTAGTCATTGATGCAGTAAGTATGCATGTATGTGTCTTAAAATTCAGTATTTTGAAATTCAGCATTATAAGCATTCAGTATAATGAGACTCAGTCAAATGAGTTCAAAGTATTTTGAAAATTAGCTATTGTGGTCTCAGTCAAATAAAATTCAGTATTTTGAGTTTTCAGTCATGTGAAGTAGATCTATATATATATATATATATATATATATATATATATATATGTGTGTGTGTGTGTGTGTGTGTGTGCACGCGCACGTGCACACATGTGTGTGCTTCCAAGTGTGTGTGAAATATTACAGTTGTGATACTTATGTACAGTGATTCACGTATGAAGACTAGTGTTTATTAGAGAGATTGTTGTAATTCAAAATATTCTATTACTGACTTTTTCATAGTGACTATTGTAATTCAAAACATTCTATTACTGACTTTTTCATAGTGTGCTTTCTCATGATGAAATCAGTTTTGTAATTCAAATTGGTTAGCATGTTATTGTTTAATACATGTCTTAAAAGGAATGGTTTCAGTTCAATACTTCATCTTTATGGTTATTTTTTGGAAACACTAGTTATGTCATCAATGTTTATCCACTAGTCTAAACCACAGAGATCAACACAGTTTATTATATGCTAATAGATTATTTTATTTATTCCTTGTTAACCAGGTTTGTTCTACTAGGTTAGTAACTTCTTTTCAGGGGAGACCTGAGGTGGTATCTATATTGTAGGAAAATTTGACCAAGGCATCAGGGAACATCCGCTATGCATCATTGTTGTGAGTGTGAATTTGGAGGAGCACTTCCTGTTTCTGTTCCAGATGTAGAGGCAGCCTGCAGAAATGGGAAGGCAGACGGAGACAGAAGGAGATGATAGAGTAGTGAAAGAAATGAAGGAGAAAGCAAAGATCAAGACTGGAGATTGTGTGTAGAATTCTGAGGAAATGTTTCAAAGAAAACTGTTGGATGGAGATGAGTCAGCAAATGACGGATGTATAATTACAATCCTCTAGCTTGGGGGGTTGCAGGATGATTTACTTAAAGAAATGGTGTTGCAGAGTGAGCCAGAAAATAAAGGAGATGTTTCCTGGGGGGACATTATGGAGAAAATACAAAAGGAGGATGCAGACAATCCTGAAGTACAGTAGTGAGTTGGTAAAGAAAACATATGCAGAGGAAGAACAAAAAAGGCAAAAGTGGAGTAACAGAAAAGAAGGCAGAAGAACATGAAAACAGAAGTACCTGGTAAGGATTCAAAGTAAAGAAGACACAGAAATAGATAGGTACAAAGTGTGGGACAATTTAATGACTTCTACAAGAGTAAAAGAACATGAGGTAAGAAAATTTATTTTTTTTAATAAAGAAACATTTGTGTCATTATATTTGAGATTGTTTTCAATGGATTTTTTTTCTTGGAAAATATGAAAGAAAAGAAAAAAAAAGAAAGAATGCAATCCATGGAATCTAAATGTGATAAAAGCATTTAAAAGGGAAACAAAAAAGAAAATGTGTGTACAATTTTGAACAGAGGATGAAAAGGAGTCTTTGAAAGGACATTTGAAAGCTTTATGTAAAGAAGTACTGGACATTGCAAAAGTGTATGAAAACATGAGTTTATGGACTGATGACTGGAACTGTAATATTGTGTTAAAATAGAAAGAGAAAAAATTATACATATGTCAAGCATGATAAATATGGAGGGGAATAAGGCTGTTACAAAATACTGGGGGCAACCCAAAACATCTTTTTTAGGTAGAAAGAAGGACATTTTATAAGTAACTCTGACAACAAAAGAAAATGTTATAGTTGTGGGGAAATGGGACATGATGCAATAAATATGAATTGAAATGTTATAAACGTAACAAAACTGGACATTTATGGATGGATTGCAAACATGAAAATAATAGTAAGGAAAAAGAAAAAGAAAGAGAAGAAAATGAACAAAAAGAAGACATTTTAGAAGTAGAAGAAATAGAATAAAAAATAGATGAGAAAAAATAATAAAGAGAACATAGAAGTTTCTGAAATAAGTGGTGAACAAAACAAAATATGAGGTCGTAAAAGGAAAAAAAAATAATTCTAAGGTAAAATACAGAAAAATAAAATTAAAAGGGATGAGCCTCAAAGAAAAGAAAGGAAGAAAATGTATGAAAAAGAATCAGTACTTTGAAAGATTAGGGGTTGGTATAATGGTTAAGGTGCTTGATTCACAGAGAGAGAGAGAGAGAGTACAGTGTTTGATTCTCAAATTTGGAAACGAAATTGGTAGGCTTGAAATTGGCTATTAAAAAGCTACCTAGCAATTAGCTATGAACTTAAGAAACCATGAATCCAATGAAAATTTTAGAGTGCTTTCTGTAAATGTGTATGGTATCAAGAATATAGTAAAAAATAGAAATTTTAGAGTGCTGTGATACATGTGATGTAGATGTAATTATATTAGAAGACACAAGATTTTTAACAAATAGAGAAAGATTATAAGCAGAGAAACTATAGGAAGGAAAGATAATCAGGAATTTGAAAATGAGAGATGTTCTATAATAGCTGTATTCTGTAGAAATGCAGTAAAGATAATAGATGTAACTTTGGAAAAAAAACAGGACGATTAACCATTGTAGATTTAAAATGGAAAGAACACATATAGAATTATAACATTGTATGCTTATACTTACTATAAAAAAATGGAAGGCTTATTTCATCAGACTTTAGACTATGTAGTGATAAATATGAATATTATAATAACAGGAGACCTTAACTGTGATGTAAGAGGGACGCATAAAAAATAAAGTAAATTATATAACAAAAATGTTCAAAGTTATAAGATGTGGTAAGTTAAAGTTTTGGGGCAAAAATTCATGGACTTACAAAAGGGGTATGCATAGAAATGAAATAAATTATTTTATATTATCAGAAGGTTTAGTTATATGAGGAAGGGAAGTTGTTAAAATAGGATTTTCTGATAATCTTGCAATATCACTAGAGTTAAAAGAAAACAACGAATATATAAAAAATAGGTAAAGGAATAACAAGGATAAATGAGAAAGCATGAAATGAAGAAGGAACATGATTAGTAATACCGTTACGGAAAGATCATATTACTATGAGAACATTTCATAAAGATTGGTTTGAACGGTGGTTGATATTTAAGGAAAAATATAAAAAAAAAACGATTTTTACAGTGGCAATATGAGGTGAAAAAGTAGTGAAAGAAAAATATAAAATGACATATAACAATGCACTGGGAGGATTTAATGATAGAAAGTACGTTGACAAAGAAAAAGAACTATATAGAAGAAATCATGAACAATACAAGAATTGCTACATAAGCAAACATATTTTTAGAAGGAAAAACAGAAGAAGGATTGAGGTTACTTAAGCAGATTAGTATAGGAAGATGGTAATATAATGAGATAAATAAAAAATGTAAAAGGAAAAATAGAAAGAACTCAAGGAAAGTTTATGAATAGTGTAGTACAATATGTGTAAGAAATGTTTAAAGAAAAAAAAGAAGGTAATAAAAAACAGGGAAAGTAAAAAAGTTAATAGAAAAGAGAAAAATAGTTGGGAAAGGAGATTTTTTAAATGGTCTAGATAAAGTATTAGGGCAAGTAAATATAGATTCTGCTGCAGGCCCAGATGGAATAGGGTATGAAATGTAGAAAACAATTATGGGACTGGCAAAAAAAAATTAAGATTTTGAATGAATGGTTAAATCTAGATTTTTGTATAAAGAATTATGCAGTGGAGTACTTAAATTCATATTGATGAAGGAAGATAGAAGATAATTTAAAAAACTGGAGACCAGTAGTAGTGAATAATAATGATTATAAGATCTTTGTGAAAGTAATACAAAAGAGATTTGAAACTAACATGTAAAATATTATGGAAGATAGCATATATAGTATAAAGCGGAAGGGCTACCAAGAATTCTTAATGATAGTGAGAGAAACTGTGGATGGTATTATGAAGAGAAAAGAAGAAGCAAAAATCATGATAGGAGACCTTAGTAAGGCAGTTGACAAAATTCTACATTAAATCTTATGGGTAATACTGAAATAATATAATATAAGTGAGAAAGTTAGGAAATTATGTTTGTCAGCATATAGTAATAATAATAAAGTAAAAATACTTATAAATGGCTGGGTAAGCCAATAAGTACATATAAAAAGTAGTCTAAGGCAGGGATGTCCAATGAGTTGTATACTCTTTGCATTTGTTTTGAATGTGATAGTATGTGAAATAAATTACAAAATGACAGAGGAGGACTATATAACACTTGAAGGGTTGCGAATTCCAGTTCTGTTAACATATGTAGATGACATTATAATAACTGTAAAAAATGGGTAAATGTAATAATTTGCACAGAGTGCCTAGAGATGATAGAGGTGGCTTTAAATAAAGAGAACAGTAAAGGTTTAGGTGATGTAGTAAAGATGATGGTATTCATTTTAAAACTAATGAAATGTCTGTGTTAGGCATAACATTTGGGAATAAAGATGTAAGTAGAATTCAATGGGAAAAAACAATAGAGGAAATAAAATAATCATTTCTTTTCTGGAGAACATATAAATTATCATTCAGAAAAAAAAGGCTTATTTGATAAATTCAGTACAGGTGTGAAAATTGCATGCTTAGCAACTATATTTATCTTGCCAACAATATTTGAAAAGGAATTATTGCAGATATTTTTTCATTTATATGGAGTTCTAGGTTAAACCAAGTAAAAAAAGAGATTTTTATGTAAACAAATAAGAAGGAGGTTTAGGGTTAATTAACCCAGTGGTATAAGCTGCTTCATTACATTTGTACAATGTGTTAAAGTGGATACATGAAATAATTGAGAAATTAGTAGTGAAAGTATATAAATATAAGTATGATGCATTTTGGGGGTATGACTAAAAAGAGTAAAAGAGAAAAATATTGCATAAATGATGAAATACAATGTTACCTAAAAATATTTTATAGAAAATAAAAATTGATGACATAGATATAGATGGGAACGTATGGTATAAGGATGTTATAATAAAAGATTACTATGTAAAACCATGGTGAAATCTAACAGATGAAAAAATAAAGTTATAAGAATCAAATTGTATAATGAGAAAGTAGAATGTCAAATTTTTTTTTGTGGAGACTGATAATAGATAAATTCTCAGTAAAAGGAAATGCACCATATAAAAAGAAAAGTGGTAGAATATGTTTACATTGTCAAGAAGAAGAAACTATGGAACATGTGTTTTTGAAATGTAAAAGAGTAAAAAAAAGTTATGAGGAAAACTATGTACAGACATTTTTTGAAGATATAAAAACAGTGAATAAAATAATGTGGTTATGATTAAATATGGATATTATAAGAATAAAAGTAAAGAATAATTTCAAATAACAGGTAAAACATTTTTTGTTATATGAGTTATATGGAATGAAAGAATGAATGACATTTTGTTTAATGGTAAATGGATTTTAGCAGCAATATTAAGTGAAATCAAATGGTGGTTATGGAAAAAGAAGTGGGGAGTCTAATAAGGATGAAAATTTAGCTTACTTGTAAATGAAATTATGAATATGTATAAACAGATTTGTATATTTGTATATTGGTACATATGTAAATATTTGTAAATACATAAATGTTTTTTAAATAAGAATTATTTTTGTATATAAAGGACCCGTACTCTTTTCAATAGATGCCATGGGATCTTTTACTTCCACCTGAACTACCACCAAATCAAGCAAATGGCACCTCAATTTAATGTTTCATCTTAAGATGATGATTTGTACTAGGGGACCTTTTCACACTATAATGGATAAAAAGCATTATTTGTTATTAATTGTAAATTAGTGACACTGGCGTTAAAATCATAGCAATTACAATCAGATTCATTAGTACTTAAAGATGCACAAAGACTGAGTTACTCCAAAATGTTAACTTACCAGTTTGACATTTGCATTTGGGAAACAGCTTGCTGGACTGTGATTTCCCTTCTAACGGGGTTGTAATTTTAACTTATTAAACTGCAGTGACACCTCCAAGTAGATTCTTGGATCATTCTAATAAAGACTGCAGGCATTCTGTATTGACTTTTCATCATAGGTTCATAGGAGGTTGTAAGGCTATTAGCCATAGGGCCTTTACAAACCTAGGCATGTTATACCCTTGTTCCTTTATTGACCAAGTTGTATGGTTAATATTTACAGTGGAATCCTATGAACATCATCAACTGCCCTTATCCAAGAGGGACATAGGTGATACCCCCAGGGTATTTTTCAGTCTCCCATCCAGTTGTCTAAGTTACACTTAAATAAGGTCATTGAGGAGCTCTGTTTTATGTGAATTGGGAGTTTGTTCCAAAGGAGTGGCAATCTCTGGAGACATATCTGTCTCTCCTTCATTCCATGTTAATGTCACAGGCTAGGTTAAGTTGCTTAGACCAAGTGAATCTTGTTCCATTTAATTTGTGGATGTGAAGCTTTTTAATTAAGGCAAGGTTTGTGACTGCTCTGCAGGCCAGGCACAAGTCACCTCTTAGCAGCCTACACAATACAGAGTACAGTAACAGAGTCTTTAGTCTGTCCATGTAGGTCATGTGTTGAAAGCCCTGGATATTCTTGGTGAGAAACATCTGAGGTCTCTCCAGTTGCTGCAGGTGTCTAGTGAGGTATATACAAAGGGGAGCATTGTACTCTATTAGTGGTCTGATGAGGAATGAGTACAGGGGAGTTATAACATCCTTAGCTCAGGATGCGATGCCCTTACTTATGAGATGTGCAATGTATAAGGCCTTTCTTACCACTGTGGACACATAGTGATCAAAGTTAAGGTTGCTATCAATATGTGTTCCCAAATCTCTCACCACAGGGTTTGAGCTAAGGGGGGAATTGGTAATATTATAATTTGCAGGGACTTTCCCTTTGCAGAAAGGGATGATAATGCATTCTTTTTGCATTTAAGGTATGTGGCTTTGGCACCAATCATTTGTCTCCATAAGCCCTTGTTGTAGTATGCCAACATCAATGGGGGACTCAGTGATTGCACCCAGTCTGCAGTCACTAGTGAACTTGGTAAGCCACAGGCCATCTATTATTGCCTGGACTTCTGAGAAATAGATTCCAAACAGTAGGGAGGCAAGCACAGATCATTGTGGAATGCCACTGGTAATTGGTCTGTTGGTAGAGGCTGAATCCCCAACTTTGACTGTATGCATTATGTCTGTGAGCCAGGTGGCTACTCATCTAATGACATATTGGTTAATTCCCAGCTGGGTTTTCTCAATGATGCCTGAGTGAGGGATTGTGTCAAAAGCTTTGGCTAAGTCAAGATAGGCTGTATGTACTATTTTGCCTTCATGCAGGGCTTTGATGACATTCTTGAAGAAGTCCACCAGTATTAATAAGCATGACCTATCCATAACAGATCCAAATGGGGTCAGGTAAAAGTTTGATGATTCATAGGTGTGCACTTGGCTAATGGCCATGGAGCCTTTACAAGCCTAGCCCATAGGATTACCATGGCATTGTGCCACCTGACATTAGTTTCCAGTGCCTCTGTTGAGTAGAGCCACTGGAGTGATCCCCAGGGTGAATTTTCTATTTCCCATCCACTTATCAGGGTTTCTCTTGAAGAGGGCCAGTGAAGTGCTCTGTTTGACATGTATGGGAAGTCTATTCCATAGCATGGGCAGTCTCTGGGTTATGAACCAGTCATTCCAGCATTTGTTGATTGTGATAATGACGTTGAGGTCTCTGAAACATGTGGTGTGGAGGGATTGGGATTTCTTTAGATGTAGCATTTTTAACAGAGCTGGGTCCGACATGGCTTTGTAAATCAAGCAGAGATTACCTCCAAGTAGGTGATATAAGCCAGAGAATAGTTGGAGTTTTTGAGTCTGTCCATATAGGACAACTGTTTAAGGCCTAGGGTCATCTTTGTGAGGTTCTTTTGTGGCATCTCCAGTTGTTGCAGGTGTCTAGTGAGGTACATGCCAAATAGGACATTGCACTCAATGATTGGCCTAATGAAGGAAGAGTAGAGGGAGACAATGACTTCTTGCTTCCTGGATGCAAAAGCCTTAGTAATGAAATGTGCCACATAGAAGGACTTTCTGACCACAGTGGCAATGTGGTGGTCAAAAGAGAGGTTGCTGTCAACCTGTGTTCCCAGATCTTGTATAATGCCTTCTGTGTTCAGTGGACTACAATCAATGTGGTAATTCATGGGAACCGAGTTTTTCCCAAAGGGGATGATGACACATTTTTTGGCAGTGAGCTTAAGGCCATGGTACTGACATGAGTTGTTGTCTCAGTAAGGCCTTGCTGCAGGATGTCAACATCACTTGGTGAGTTAATAATAGCTCCTATCTTGCAATCAGCTGCAAACATTGTCAGCCAGAGTCCCTTTGTGCTGGCATGTACTTCAGAGAAGTAGATACCAAACAGGAGAGGACCCAGGACCGAACCCTGTAGGACTCCACTCGTGACTGGTCAGCAGTGTGACTTGGAGTAAGCTACTTTCACACTGTGGTCACATATGGCATTGTTGATAAGGTCCATGATGATTTTCTCCATAGCCTTGCAGATAAGGCTGATAAGCGTTATGAGTCTATAGTTCCCAGGGTCAGTTGATGGACCCCCTTTGTGCAAGGGAATTCCTGTTGCTGATTTACAATCTGCTGTGACAAAGCCAGTACTTAGACTGGTTAAAGAGAGTGCCAAGTGGTTCTGCTAGGTCCTGTTTTAGATCATTTAGTTGTCACAAACAACACACTGCAGCAAACTATGTTCAGAAAAACAAACCAAGAAGAACAAAAAAATTAAACAAATGTAGATACATTGAAGATTTATTGAAACAAATAAGAGTGCACAAAGCTTTCGGGTTGTTCCCTTTCTCAGTGCTAATAGTCAGTCAGTTAAAATACATGCAGTTTATATAAAATAGTTAAAATCACATGACACAGCCATCCAATACAAACACAAAGGCATAATACAAGATATAACAGAATTACAACTGAATTTGCTTTTTAATTAAAACAGGTTTCAAGCTAACTGTACTACTCAAACCTAAAAGAGTGTCTGCTTTAAGTCTTAAAATCCAAACTACTGAGGAAGGGGACAACCCAAAAGCTTTGTTTTAATAAATCTTCAGAGAGTTTCTACATTTTTTTTTCTTCTTAGACCATTTAGTTGGCAACCTGTGATGTTATCCATTTCCATAGAGACTGTGTTGTTGGCCATGGAGAGTGCAGTTATGATCTGCTCTTTGGAGATACTAAAAAGCGGAGTGGTGACAGGTATGCTTTGGAGTATTTCTGGTAAGGATGGGGGGATGAAGCTTGCACCAAATCTGTCTGCTAGCAGGTTGATGACATCATCTGGGTCAGTGTGAGTGGTACCATCCACTACTAATTCAGCACAAAGCTGGGGCTTCACTATTAGATTTCTGATGTAGCTAAAGAATGCCTTCTGATTATCCTTAGCTATGGATACTAGTTTAGCTTCATAATTGGCTTTAGAGGACTTTACAAGATATCTAATTTGCTTGTTCAAGCTGTGGAGGGTGTCCTGCCTCTCCTGAGTCAGGTCCCCCTTGTTCTTAGAAATTAGTTTCTTCCTCTTGTTGTATAACCTGTTTATGCTTGATGTCCACTTGGGTGGCTTGTTTTTTTTTTTGGAGGACCTTGTTTGATCTGTTCAGACACAGCTGAGTCTGTACATTTGTAAAGGTGTTTATACAGGGCATTTGTGTACACTTCTGTATAGGAGTCATTGTTGACAGTGATAGCAGCGGGTTTGAGACCATTTATGCCAATGCTTATGAGGTTATAGTTTGCTCTGGAGAAAATTTTCATCTTTTTTGCTCTTGAGGGGGGGATCAGGTATGATAATTACTTTGAATGAGACTGATTTATGATCACACCAAACACAGGGGGTAGTGCAGAGACCCCATTATGTTGGTGAGTACTAAGTCTAGGACATTCGAGCCCCTTGTGGGGGTGCAGACTATCTGTTCCAGAACATTTGTATTAATAAAGTCCAGAAACCTTAGGGTGAACATATTTGTGCTAATATACGACTCCCAATTGATAAAAGGAAAGTTGAAATCACTCATGGCCAAGGTATTTGGCTGTATAGTGAGTGACTCAAGTAGGTCCAGGTAGGCAGAGTGGTTCTTGTGGCTCATGGTGGGGACCTATGGTTAACAATAATATGGAAGAGGGTTTTTCCTACAGTTGGCTGGACATTAGTAGCTCTAGGGAGTTGTACTGCTGTAGCCTTGCATGGCTGGGGTGTTCTCTGCAGCCTTGAACCATATATTTGTGACTGCACAGGCACCGGCATCTTCCAAGGTAAGGAGTGCTTCCAGTTTCATTAATAAAGCTATAGTTCATCAGTGTATACTAGGCTAATGACCAATGGGGCCATTTTAAGCCTAGCCATGCATTTCTAACTTCAGACAATATTCCATTACACTTGATAAGTGTAATTACGAGCTTGGGAAATGAAACATTTACAAGCAGAGATCTAGGATGGTGCTGATGTCCATTAGAGATATTGGTGCTGAAACAGGAATACATTTCCTGTTCCTCATCCAATTGCCCAAGTTACACTTGAATTGAGTTAGGAAGGAACTTTGCTTCATGTGGATGGTGTGCCATTTCCAAAGAAGAGGTAGTCTCCAGGATACATACCCACTTTTGAGCAGGTCCTATTTATATCACAGGCAAAGTTTAATTCTTTAGGATGGGTAATTCTGGTGCTGTTTGTTTTGTGGATATGCAGGAGGCCCATCAGGCAGGATTCAAAAATGCCTTGAATGCCAGGCATAGATCTATGCAAAACAACCTGTAGGAGACAGAATATAGGAATAGAGCTTTGAGACAGTCTGCATAGGACATGTTGCTTACACCCTGTATTCTTTTAGCGAGGAACCCTTCTGGACATTCCATTTGTTGGATGTGCCAGTTTTGGCACATACTGAACAGGGCATTTTACTCAATGATAGGATTGATGAATGCCAAATACAGTGGAACAATGACCTCCTTTGATCTAGATACCATACCATTTGTTTACAAGTTGCACAACAGAGAATGATTTCCTCCCTACTGTAGAGACATGATGGTCAAAGGCTAGATTACTATGTGTGTTCCCAAGTCCCTGACTACTGGGTGACTCAGCATTTTGTTGTCAATATGACAGTTAAAAGGAGTGGATGACTTCCCAAAGGATATTATTTTGCATTTCTTGGCATTTGGTTTTAATCCATTGCTCTGAAACACGTTATTTATCTCTGTCAGCCTTTCTAGGAAAACATTGGTGTTGGTAGGGGATTCTATGACTGCTCCTAACTTGCAATCATCTGCTAATTTAGAAAGCCTGAGACAATTGATGTTAGCCTTGACTTCATAGGAGTAGATGGCAAAAAGGAGCAGTCCCAGGATCAATCCCTGAGGGGCTCTGCTTGTGACTAGTTTCATTGTAGTTAGATTCCCCAATTCTGGCTTCCTGGGTCCTGTTTGTTAGCCAGCCGGTTATCCACTGGGTGGTATAAGGGTTTATACCTATGCTCTTAAGTTTTTCAACAATACTAAAGTGGCAAGGTCAATGTAGGCAGTTTGTGAAGTGTTTTGTCCCATCCACTACATTGATGACCTCAAAGAAGTCCATCAGGTTGAGTAGGAATGACCTGCCCTTGACAAAACCAAACTGGGCTGGATCCAGTGGTTGGAACTTTCCTATGTCATTATTGATCATTTCTATGATAACTCTTTCTATGGCTTTGCATATGAGACTAGTGAGATTTATGAGTCTGTAGTTTCCAAGGTCAATAGATGGCTCACCTTTGTGGAGAGAGATGACAGCTGCTGTTCTTCATTAATAAGCCTGTTCCGAGGCTATGGTTAAATAATGATTCCAGATGGCCTGATAGGTTATGTTTCATGCTATTTAGAAGGCAGCCTAGGATATTGTCTGGGCCCATTGATGCAGTGTTTTTGGCCTTAAAGAGAGAGAGAGAGCATTGAGAACCTGTTCCCTAATGATAGAAGGGAGAGTTATGTTTGATAGTATTTTCCAAGAGGATGCTTGAGGTAGAGAGGGGTAAAGTTGCAGCTAATTTGTCTGCCAACAGGTTTGCTATACCATATCTTCTGGCTCAGTATAGGTGGATCCATTAGCAATGAGCTGTGCTCACAATCGTGTATTGCCTTGGAGGCCACGGACAATGCTAAAGAATGTGCTGTGGTCGTCCTTGGCCTGAGAGGCCAAATATACCTTAAATTTGGCTTTGCTAGATTTCAGTTGCTCTCTGAGTTGTTTGTTTAGTTTAATGAGAGCACTTTTATCTTGCTGGGTACTATACCTCCTAAATTTTGCCATGAATTTCTTCTTTCTGTTAAACACTGTATTAATGTTGTGATTCCACTAAAGTGGCTTGTTTTTTGAGTTAATTCTGTCCTTATTCCTCGTGGGTACAGCTGCATTCATGCAGCTATTAACATGCTTGTATAGGGTTTCTGTGAACAGTTCCACATAGGCATCAGTGGTCTCAGGGTTTAGGGAGCTTCAGATTTTGCCAAGTTATCATTTAAAAGTAGGAAGTTAGACTTAATGTAGTTACTGAGCATTCCAGGGTTAGGTTGGAGGTCTGGGTTTTGTTATTACTTCAAAGGAGACCTGTTTGTGGTCTGACCTTACCAGACAGGACATTACACCAGGGGTGTGCAGTGTTCTTACATATTAGTGAGGACCAGATTCAGTATGTTTGCACCCCTAGTCAGAATATTGACAATATGGTCCAGGGATTCTGTGTTTACAAAATCCTGGAATCTGTGTGCCTAGACATCTGGTGTCATATATGATTCCTAGTTAATAGTGGATGAATTAAAGTCATCCATGAATATGTTATCGGTTTGGATGGTGAGTGTTTCCATTAATCTCAGATACATGGCAGAGGTTTCCTGAGTCATTGAGGGGAACCTATAGCTTGCAAGGAAGTGGTGTGAGATTTTGCCTATTGTGATTTGAACGTGGGGAAGCTCAAGGGCATCATCTTCTTTGATCAGCCCTGAGGTAAATTTATTGTTGATGTACTTACTTTTATACTTAGTCTATTTATCTTACCACTCAACTCTGTTGTTTTGCCTACTACTATCAACCTGACTACATCAAACTTATACACAATCTAACTGTATAAAATTGTAAAAGATGCAACTTTCAAGATGCAACTCTCACATATTTATCTTATTCTGTAATTCTTTTTACTTATGTATTGGCTCATTCTATCTGTAAAAAATCATAAAAGACGTTTATTTTTATTCGATGTATCTAATATTAATTTTTATGCTTATATGCTGTCTATGTAAATATGGTTGTTGCTGTTTACTCCTTATAATTGCTTAAAGTTGATTTGTGGAGCTTTTCTCCCCAGGCCTCCGCTGAAAATGGACATGTATCCAGTTGGACTCTCCCAGCAACAAATGTAAAATAAATAAATAAAATAAATAAATGTGAATTAAGATACCCCCACCTTTAGTCCCCACGTGTGTAGTAGCTGGTCTAAATGTGCAGAAGGCATTACAGACTGTTGGTGCTCTGTCCTGGGCTATAAACCATGTCTCTGTCCTGGGCTTTATAACATGTCTCTGTCTTTGGCTTTACACCGCATCTCAGTGACTGCACAGACATCATCATTTTCTATTTTGAAAAGATCATATTGGGAGGGGAGTTTCTTGTTTAGACTCCTAGCATTGAGCAGTAATAACTTTAGATTTTCTTGTTTTTGATTTGCTATGTCAGAAGCATTTTCAGTTTGGCATTGCCTGAAAAAGGTACTATGGCAGAGGATAATGTTTTAGCTAATATTCAAATGCCTGGGGGGAGAGGTACAGATCATATCTGGCAGAGAAGCATGGTCTTTTGACCATCTTCTTCCAGGCTGACAAATATCACATCTCCTTAGAATTATACCAGAAACTAAGCCACTTAATAAAGTCAGACATCTTCTGTTAGTATTGTGGCATCATCCTTGAAGGAGGTAAAATGCTGCTCAGTGCTAGGCTTATATCAGCCTGGGACACTTATTTCAAGAGTTCTATGCTGTTTCTCTTCATTTAGTCTAAAGAAGAATGTCTCAAGTCATAAACACCCACATGTGCTATCACTGAGTCATACTGGTACTTGTGGTCCAATGACCTGAGTGCATGCATAATGTGTTAGATCCTGGCCCAAGATGAACAACTGACTGTGACTTTTTCCTTCCTCAGCCTAGTAAGAAAGGCATCAGTGCATCACACAATGGATTCTGTGGTGACTTGCCTTATGGGCTTAGAAGTAGAAGCTCCTTTTGATCTGGCTACATTTGTTAGTGTGGGTGTTGTTTTGAAAGAGTGCATTCAGGGCTGCTGAGGGTATTTGTTATGTGTACCTCATTTAGGAACTCTTTTGGGTTTAGAAAGATTACATTTAAGTGCTGCAGCGTATGAAGTCTATGTGTCTGTTTTGTACCGTGTGTTATGAGTGAAGCATGTGTGCTACTGATAACCTGACCGACATTAGGAGTGCTTTTATTTGAGAGCTTTGCCTCCAGTGACATTGTGAAAATATATCTGCTGCATACCTTATTGGTTTGTGGGAAATTAGCTGGTTGTTATTAAACATAAGGCAATTTCCTCATTGCCTCAGGCTACCCATATCTACCAAGCTGGTAGTGGAGAAAAGTTCATATCCATGGCATAAATCCCTTGTTTATTGATTAGATGGTTGTGATGAGAATATAAATTAAAGTCAGCTGTGTCTGGTTTGCAACTCTGGGGGCAATGCTTGTCAATGCAAAGTAGCTGCCCTGTGTGCAACCTGGTATTGGTGATACTTCAAGGATGCTTTTACAGGAAAAATGTCAGTTCAAGGTGCCTGCATCTATACAGGCCACTGCCAAACACTTGAGGAAAAATTACTAATATAGACCCTGCTGATTTATGGATGAAGTATTTAGAGGGATATTCTGAAGTTAGGTTAACAATTACCTAATCAAGCAGTACTTGCTAAAAAGAAAAACAAATTAGCTTTGTCAAGATTGATGAGAAGTGGGGATTCACCTAATTGGCTACTGCCTGGCTACTACTAGTGCTCATCCTACCACAGCTTCATGCTGCTGGGATACAATGCCCCTTTGGTTCTTCTCTCAATAGAGGTCAAACAATAGTACCAATCCCAAGATGCAAAGCAGGCAACAGGCATTTTGGTGATTAAAAGTCATATCCCAGATAATGCAAGGGCCTATAGACTTGTTGTAGCCTTTTCCTGGTGGAAGTCTTCAATAGCAACCAGACCAGTCAGGAAGGTTCCAAACAGACAGTCACTGCCCAATCCAAGAGAGGAATCAATGCCCTCTCTCCTTCTCTCACCAGGAGCAAAACAGAAGCACTAATCCCAATATTTCTAGTGACAGCAGAATGTGGGCTCTCCAGTGATTGTTAGTCTTGTACCAGATGTTGCAGATTTTAAAGGTAAGATGAAAAAACACAGGTTAATATCCTAAGAGCTGCAATGTACACTAAGCAATTAGATATGAAAGAGAGGGCAGCTGAAACTTTAGCAATCTAATGGGAGAGCCACAAGTTTTATATTGGGATAGGGGTGGGCATTTAGAATTCTGATCTATGCAACACAGCAGGAGGGCTAGTAAAGTGTAAATAGCTGAAGGAGAAGTGACTTTATAAAATCATAATGTTGTGCTCACTGAAAATAGCCAATGAAAGAGTAGAGGGAAAGAAGTATGTGGTCAAATTAATGCAAGGGGCAGGCAACTAGAGAGACAGTTGAGTTTAAAAACAGTGCCAACATGAGATGGCAGGGGGAATTTTAATTTCTGTATGACAATTCTAGACATGTCTGGACTATTTCCAAATTTTAACATGCAAGAGAAAACAGAATAAAATTAAAAAGCAGTGTTATGAAAACACACCACAATTCACAAAATAGAAAAATAAAACCATACAAATTACAAGAATCCAGTATAAGAAAAACAAACTAACCTTTCCCTCATGGAAGTCTATGGCAAAGTCCATGTGAGATTTTCTAGTAGAGCCTTGAAATGGTTGATTTTACTCCTTAAACACAAGCTGGGGGATTCAATAAATTTCATATTGGCATCCCTTAGAGCCTACATGGAGTTTGCATGTTAGTGTAACAGTGACTG
This sequence comes from Protopterus annectens, assembly GCF_019279795.1. Classification (NCBI taxonomy): domain Eukaryota; kingdom Metazoa; phylum Chordata; order Ceratodontiformes; family Protopteridae; genus Protopterus; species Protopterus annectens. The sequence goes on from NC_056744.1 coordinate 487,288,781, forward strand.
GTGAGTGTCAGCACTCACTGCATATTAATGAGGCTCCGCACGCCTCAGCTAGGTTTCACAGCTTGCAACAGTGCTGCTGGCCAAGAAACCTTGCAAGCAAATGCAGATAGCAATTTCATGTAAATGAGAGCACCTACAGTCTGGGAATTTGCCCTGAATGCCATAACGATCACCAGGGCTTTACAAATATCTGTCATTCTGTTAGTGCAAGACATCTGCACAGAGGCCAACTTAATAAGAGGATAAATAACCAGTAATAGGGACATATTTGACATAGATGTATAAGAAAGATTGGATTGTGTTAGAATGTAACACTCTCAACCTCTTAGAATGAGAAATGTGGACAAAACTATAAAAATGGGGGGGGGGGCAAAGGGACAGAAATAGGAACAGATGTTCATTATTGCACTTCCAAACTTAGGAAGCTGAGAACATATATAAAGTGTACATTAGCATGAACTTTCTGAAGAGCATGAAGTTTGAAACTCAAACGTCAGTCATCAGTTTCTGACTGCAATCTGCAATGACTTGCCAAAGATTTGCCAGGGAAAAAATGTTATGAAGAAAAGATCACAAATATGAGATGGAAACTGCACATTCTGCACATATCGAAACAGTTGAGAGGCATGCATTCGAATGTATGTATTATTGAGTCGCATCAGTCCAGAGATCATCCCAGTGATATGGCAGAAAGCCACATATTTAATAAGGAAAACATCTGGACATCCTGGAAATATGTGGACAGTTGACAAGTATGAACGCGAAGTACATGGTCCAAACACAGTACCTACAGTGCAGAATACTGTGATAGCCCATTCCTGGCGTACTGTACAAAAGCTGTGTTAATGACCTGTAATAGGGCATGGGGCAGCTATGTAAAATGATTGCTCAGGGAAGTGTGTGCATTGAATAGGGACATGGATGAACTGTAGGAATGAGCTCTGGGAAAGAGTACAGGTGAAACTCTCGTATGTACAGCAGAGGAGGGCATGTCATTGAATGATGGTTGTAGCAGCATCACCAAACACATACCTAAATGGTACAGTATGCACTGTACAGTGAAAATGTGTTGTCTGTGACTGTCACACAATGTGAAATAACAATGGAGAGGATATATGTGTGAGATAAGCATCCTTAGATGAATAATGCAGATGACATATAGCAGGGATCTGACATACAGTTGTGGTAGGGTGCATACTGGAAAGGTGTGCAAACTGTTATGCCTGAACATGAGTGTACTCTCAGCAGAGGTCTACAGCAAGGTGGCCACAGGTAAATGATCATGGGAAACATTACAAGAGCCAACCACAATCAGGACAATATCAGAATAATACCACCACTAATCAAACGCCTGTGATATAACATAACATATGCATCTGGTGTAATGACTCTCTAAGGCAAAGAACACTGCATCAGTGGGCCCAAACAATATCCTTTGGTATGTACCTAACCAGGCATATCCAACATTTGTAATGTCCACGGAGGGTCCTCACTAAAAGAATACAGGGTGTACATAAAATATCCTATACAGACCACCTCAAAGCCCTATCCTTGTATTCTGTCTCCTACAGACTTTTGAAAGGACATCTATGCCTGGCATATAGGGCATTGTCAGAACCCACTTTAGTGGACCTCCTGCATAGCCACAAAACAAACAGCACCAGAATTACCCATGCTAAAGACTTAAACCTTGCCTGTGATATAAATAGGACCTGTTGGAGAGACAGCTATGTATCTCACAGACTACCCCTTTTCTGGAACAGGCTCCCCATTCATGTGAAGTAAAGTTCCTCCATAATGGAATTCAAGTGCAACTTGAAAAATTGGAGAACAGGAAATGTATCCGTGGTTAGGCACCTATGTCTCTAATAGACACAGGCAACCAGTAAAAGGCTCGTCTCCCAGGCCCCTGTTTGTAAATGTTTAATCTCCCAAGCCCCTACTTATACTTATCAAGGGTATCAGAACTTGTCAGAGATTTGGGATGCATGTCTAGGCTTAAAAAGGCCCTTTTGGTTGTTAGCCTAGTAACCTCCTATGAACCTATGAGCCTACTGGTGTTCTTCACTCCGCAGAAATAATACCTAGGAATGCCCAATAAACTGTGTGACAGTGCATGTGACAATGGTAGTACACTTCATTTACACATCACCAAAAGATGTGCAGGGAGGTACATGAAGAATTATGCATTGTACACAGTTATTGGTGTGATGAAGGCTGTGAACCATGAAGTTATTATGGTCTCTGATGTGTATGTCCTTCACATACCCTGTTCTTGTGTTACATTCAAGGGAGTAGTCAGTACTGTGACCACATGCTGGTTGATGTACCACTTACTGTCTACCCCAGAACACAGGTCACATACCTACTGGTCTTATTATAGGGTGTAATGTCCATATTATACTTGGGTGGTGTGTCTGTTTCCTGATGTAACAAATCCCTCCATGTGTCTCATCAATGCAGGTGTTGTCATGGCTGTGGCAGCAGTGTCTGGTATGTGTTGATACTGTGCATATTATCACAGTTGGAGTCAATAACTGTTCACAAAATGTAGTCTTTGAGGCAGCTGTTTGGTACAGCATGTGTATGTCGTCTGTGATGTCCATCTTTTAATTAATTGGCAGGAAATGGCTTAGCAGATACCCCTGATGTACCAACCTGATCACTGGACCTGAGATATATGTCACATCAGACATTTTAACATAGTGCAAGGCCAATTATATTATACGCTGGTCTATCCAGTTGGTGATATGGCTGCTCATGGTCACATATGACAGTTTTGATTGAATACCCCAGTGTGGATTTTTGTCAAATGTCTTGACCCATTCAAGTTCCACGAAATGATACAGTTGTCATCATACATGCCCTCAATGACCTTTTTGAAGACATCTATCAGATGTAACAAACCTGACACAGCAATAAAAACTCACGCAGGTCTATTGCACACACATGGAATAGTAACAGTGTACATGTAGAAGATGTCCATGATGACATGTTCATCTAACTCACACTTGAGGAGAGACAGGATGTCCCTATACATGCATGCATCAGGAGCTGTCCCTAACTCAGCTGGATGCATGCTGATGTACTTCCTTGTATGGGAACATAGGACATGTGGACGGTGTGTTGAACTGTTTATTCAACTGTTTCAGGAAGGTGTATGTGCTGGGTCATGGCGTAGGTGATAGGTGATGTTGCCACATCACAAGGATTCCATGTAATAGACCTGGATGAAGTTAAGATAATGTATATTGCCTATTGTGATCTGGCCTATGGTTTTGACACAATCACACATGCAGGTATCATTGAGGAAACCCCAACTGGGGATTGACCTTATGTAAATTGATGGGTAAACAACTGGATCAATGACAGAACACATCATGTGAAAGTTGGTGAATCAAACTGTACCAGAAGTACTGTCACCATTGGCAAACCTCAGAGATCTGTGCTTGGCCCTTCACTATTTGAATTGTATTTCTGGACAGTTTGGGCTAAAGCATATGGCCTTTGGCTTACCAAGTTTTCTGATTCTTGCATATTGTGTGCAATCATTGAGTCCACCAATGTTGCTAACATAGTATAGGAGTAGCTAACACACACAACTGAATGGTGACAAAGACACACGATGTACACATAAATGCAGAAATGTGTGTTTATAATGTTGTCTGTCTGAAAAGTGGAGTTCCTTGTTAATCACAGAATTGACAATAGTCCTGCAATGTAGAAACCCAGTGATGCAACACTGGGAACAAACTTAGATAGCCAATCTAAACTTTGACCAACAAATGAGCACATCATAAGTCATGCCATCATATTGAAATCTTAGGACTGTATGACAGCACTGTAGTAAAACCTCATTATAGCCCAAATAGAGTATAATACTCATTTTTACATATACATATTTTACATATACCTCACCAGGCACATGTAGCAGCTGGAGAGACCACAGGGCTTCCTCAACAAAATAACACAGGCATGCACATCATGCCATGATGTATGTATATAGATTAAAAGCCATGTCACTGTAAACTTTATTTTATAGGATGAGGTGACTTCGGCCTAGCCTCCAGGCCAGTCTTTGAACCTTTATTTTTTCAGTCTTTGAACCTGCCCTGGTGGGAATATTGCATATCCAAACATGTGATATAGCTGATGACATCAGCAGTGTCTGTTGAGAAGAAGATGACAATGTCCCACATGCTGGTGTAAAATAGACTCTGTAATGTCAAGCAACAGCTCTCACACACACACACACACACACACACACACACACACACACACACACACACACACACACACACACACACACACACACACATACACACACACACACACACACACACACAGTTAACTGCAGTGAGAACTGAACCTCTTCCTATCTAAATACAAAGACTATAGAACACAATACTTAACACAAGTGGCACAGCGCAAGTATAATTTTTACAAGAGTGCTAAGCAGTGTGCAAATGCAAGCTGTATTGTTAAAGTCAGACAGTTAGTATTGAGTCTGTGGAATACACCTGCTACATAATTGACTCTGTGTCAGCACGTGTTAGTGCAGTGGTACATTCCTTTTTTGGGACCAGATGGTACTGCCCTCAAATACAACTAAATCTAACACTTTTAAGTATTTTCCTATCAGCGTTGCTGTGCATTGGTGCATGATGTGCACGATCTCGCAATAATGCATTAAAGAAAGGAAATGGGGAAGATAGGACAGTGGTGAAATGGTGATACTAAAGTCTGACAATTAGTATTAAGTCTCTGGAATACACCTGCTACTTAAATGACTCTGTGGCAGCAGGTGTTAATGCAATTATACACTCCTTTTTGGGGTCTGATGGTACTGGCTTCTAATACAACTATATCTAACACTTTTAAGTTCTTTTGTATTACTGTTGCTGCATGTTGGTGTGTGATGCACAGCACTGTGCAATAATGCATTATAGAAAATAAATGGGGAGGATAGGCCAGTGGTGGAAATAACATGGCTATCCATTTCTTTAACAGTAAAAATGGATGAGATATGCAGACTATTAGCTGAATCTGGACTGTCACCTCCAGAGAGAGGGGTGATCACAACACAATCATGTTGCATAGGCAATTAGACTGAATCAAGTGTTTCAAGAAGACATGTGTGAAATGGAGTGCTATGTTTTTTTTTTCTGTGGGACAGGTGCCTTTTTTTTTTTTGAGAGAGGAATGTTGGGGAAGAGACATGGGTATGTCTGAGTCTGGCAAGGTGGGAAGGTGAGGAAGCAATTGCAGACATACAAGAAAAATAAGACAAGACATAGGGATGGTGATGGACATAAGAGGTCGGTGGACACTATGGATGGGGTGAGAGTGGGGATATTCAGCAACCCTGCTCATCAAGCTGGGTGACAGTGAGAATTGATCTCACTCCACCACTGGCTGGAGCACTTGATATCGCATTTTCTTATTCCAGGTCCTATGTAACATGAGTGAGAGCAGCCCCTACATCAAGTGTAAGCATTCACAAACAGTGTGGCGCATAACACTATGTGCCTTTCCAGGCAGTTCAGCATGGCTTACAAACTCACCAGCTCTGCCACTGCTCCTGGAGAGAACAATTGGACTATTGTTCAGGGCAGAACTACCTTAGGGAGAAGGTAGTGCAGAGGTAGCAGACATGGTTCTGTCAGCTTGGCTCCCTGAAGTACTGGCCAATGCTGCCAGGGCCAGTGGAGTGGGGACAGGTGGATCCTCTGGGGCAGGCCTACCCTGCTGTGTTGTGGAGCATTTCATGATGTGGTACACATGGATGACATAGACAATGACATTTTGACAATACATAATAATATATAAAATGAAAAGAAAAAAAGAGAGATAAGGGTTGGGCTGAGAGGAAAAAAACCTTCATACATGCATTAATACAATTTTTTGACTCTGTTATTTTAACCTTTACTCTTAAGACTACGACCCCCAACAGATAACTATTATGTTAAAGAATACTAACTTCTAACAGATGCACACTATACAGATTGCAGCAAGTACTCCTTTACATGTGCATATATTGCACATAAGCATGCTCCAATTATACCGATTACAGTTAACAGCAGGCCATGTGTACCAAAGGTATAGAGCAAGCCATTCTATATCATTAGCCTTAAATGTGTGAGGATATTAATTGGAAATAATATGATATGCAGTTGACAACAAATGAAGGTTAGGCTACATGGCACAAATAAGCATAGAATGCTCTTTTTGGGGGAGCAAAAATGAGTTACTGTTATGGCACATACAAGGGTACATTGTCCTTTTGGAGAGGGGACAAAACTGAGTTACCATTAAGGCACAAACAAGTATACACTGTTCTTTTGGGTTGAGCAAAGGTGAATTACTGTTATGGCACTAACAAGAATGGACTGATGGACCATTCTTTTTGTATGGGAAGCAAAGGTGAGTTACTGCTATGGCACAAAGATATGTTGGTGTTCTTACTCTCCTTGTTTTGCATCTTGCCTGTTTGATCTTGTGAGGGTTGTGAATTCAGAAACTGCAATGTATATTATTGTGTTCTAACTTCTCTCTTTAATGATTTTTCCAGTACAAACATATGGTGCTACAGTGAGGGCATGGAGTGGTCATCAGTACTTTTGAGAGGTATGACTGCATAAATCTTTGATGCCTCAGGCCTACTGCTTACTAATGGACATATAAGTCAAATATGTCTCTGCTGTCACATGTTAAGGTAATTTCTATACAAATCTCACACCATTTATTTGCTTACTGTACTGAGTGATTAAATATAAGGATATGCAATGATATTATTAAGCAGTACACTCCAGGTTCAGGGCTTACCTTGGAAATGCAGCATTTGCCAAAGTATTAGTTCAGGGCTGACTCTGTCTGATGGAAGCAGTACACAGCCAGTGCATGGGGAGATAAAGGTTGTGTGAGATGCCTGGCATCAATGTTAGTATACGTATATATGTAGGAGGATGGTTTTAGGCCCTATGTCGTGCGTGAGTGTGCTATGCATTGTCTCACAGTCAATGCAAGGGCAAACTGAGCACACCTATGCCTGTATACACCCACAGCATCTGGGGGTTCCCCTTGTGACCCCTCATTTGCCTGTAGCTATGGTGACATTGGTATTGGTGCTGTGATGTATGACCCTTCCTCTTGTTGATCCTGCTGCAGCTGTTTCCTCAGGATTATGTTGTGTAGCTTAGCACATACTGTGAAGATTTCTGTACCTGTCCATGGATTGTACTGCAGGGCTCTACAGATGTATCAAGGCACGAGAACCATGACTTCAGCAACCCAAATGCATGCTCTATGTCATTTTTGATTTGAACGTGTGCATCATTATGGCATTCTTCTGTGGGCGTATTTGTGCAATATAGGCATATGTAAAGGAGTATTTGCTGCAATCTGCAGTATAGTGTGTATCTGTTAGGAGCTGCTAGTATTAAAAGCAATAAGTTATCTGCTGGGGTGGTAGTCTTAAGAGTAAAGGTTAAGATAATAGAGTCAAATAATTGTATTAATGCATTGTATTTTACATATGAAGGTACTAATTGTATCTCCTTTTTTCCTCGCCCCAAACTTATCTCTTTTTATTTTTGATTTATTTTATTATGTATCATCAAAATGTGTGCATGTCATTCAAGTATACCACATCACAAAATGCTCCACAGCACAGCAGGGTAGGCCTGCTACACAGGATCCTCTTGTCCCCACTCCTCTGGCCCCGGAACTGTTGCCCAGCATGTTTGGGAGCAGGCCTGGCTGCACCCCTTCTGCTACCCCTGCACTACCTGCCCCCTCAGGTAGATTGGCCCCAGAGGATAGGCCAGTGGTTACTTCCAGGAGCAGTGGCAGGTGTGCTGAGTTTATCAAATGCACTGAAATGCCAGGGATGGCGCACAGGATTGTGTGCTGCACTGTTAGTGCATGCCTACACTGGATTGAGGGGCTGTTCTTCCTCATTTTAAGTAGAACCAGAAGGAGTAGAATAAGATATTGAGTGTTCCAGCCAGTGAAAGAGTGAGGTGACAGTGATGACAATTATGTGGGTGAGGACACAATTCTCACTGTCATCCAGCTTGATTCCCATGGGTCCTGGATGCCCCCACCCTCACCCCATCCATGGTGTCCACCAATAGCTTGCGTCCCTCACCATCCATGTGTCTTGTCTGTCTGCCATTGCTTCCTTACCTATCCAACTTACTAGACCCAGATATGCCTACATCCCTTCCCCAATATTCCTCTCTCTCTCTCTCTCTCTCTCTCTCTCTCCCTCCAAAAAAAAAAAAAAAAAAGTGGACACCCCCTCAAAAAAAATTGCTCCATTCATCGCTCTGCATTTCACACACATGTCTTCTTGACACAATTGATTTGGGCCAATTGGCTGTATGGCTGTACAGCATGATTGTGTTGTGGTCACCCATCTCTCTGCAGGTGACAGTCCAAGTTCATGTAATATTCTGCATATACTATCAGTTTTTTCCTGTTGAAGAAATTGATTGCTGTGGTTCTTTCCTACCTCCCTCCAGCAAATTCCTGTATTATTTTCCATTTGTTCTCCCACTGCTTGCACTGTCCTATCTTCCTCATTTCTTTTTTTTAATGCATTATTGTGTGATGGTGCACATCATGCACCAATGAACACCAATGGTAACGCAAAAGTAGTTAAAAGTATTAGATGCAGCTGTTCAAACCCAGTACCATCTGGCCCCAAAAAGGAATGCATCACTGCATTAACACCTGCTGCCACAGGATCAGCTGAGTAGCAGGTGTATTCCAGAGATTCGATACTAACTGTCAGACATTAACATCCCTATTTCACCACTGACCTATCATCCCCATTTCTTTTCTTTAATGTAGTATTGTGTGATGGTGCACATTGTGAACCAATGCACATTAGTGGTAAAGAAAAAGTAGTTAAAAGTATTAGATATAGCTGTATTCAAACCCAGTAATTAAATACAGCTGTATTCAAACCCACTTCCATCTGGCCCCAAAAAGCAATACATCACTGCAGTACCACCTGCTGCCACAGAGTCAGTTAAGCAGCAGGTGTATTCCAGAGACTCAATAATTACTGTCAGACTTTAGCAATGCTGCCACTGGAAGAGTTACATGACATTCCCTTATGTACTAGTGTACTAGTTATTTTAAGGTCTCCTTTTGGCTTGTTGTGCAACACCATACAAACAATATAAGCATAGCCAAACTTTCTATTCATTCCTCTGTTGCCCATGATTGCACTAACTGCTACATTGTGCAAACAATGGCAAAAGGAATAATACAATAATAATAAAAAACTGACAGAGAAAACACACTTTGCACACAAATGAAGAGGAGGCTGAATGTTAATGAAACAGAACTTGTGAATTGTGTGCTACTTACTTGCATTTCCACCCTTGACAGATGTACATGTAATACTTTATAAGTCTAAGCTGACACAACAACCTGATGTAAGCATTCTAAGTTGCCATTCATTAAACACAAACACTGAGTGAGTGCCTGCACTATGTTTATATCTGCTTACTGAGCCAAGGATTTTGGATTCAGCTATTCTAATGAGTTCAGACCTCATTGCACTGTTTATGTTTTGAACACTGAAGTGAGGATATTACTTGGGAATATATCTGCACAAAGGAGTATTGATTTTTAGATGATATGCCTGCATTTTGTCAGCTACATATTGCATATACTGACATGCAACTATGAATACTCTAATGTTTTTTTTTTTATTTTTTATATTTATTTTGATTAGCAGACACTTTTACACTTTTATCTGTCTGCATTACTTACAAGTGCACTGTTCATTTCAGGGTGGGGAAGCAAAGTTGTATTTCTGTGATGGCACAAAAAAGTATTATGTTACTATTATTACTTTCCATTTGTTGCATCCAGTCTGTATCTAATGCTGTCACATGTTAAGGTCAGTTCTGTATAAATTTCATAACTTCTACTTTATATTCTGTCCATGTAGACTCCTTTTCGCGGCTGTATTCCAAAAGTTTTGGAATTCATAGAGAAAGCCTGCATAGAATTTACTCAGTTGCTTTATAGCTTTCTGAATAGCTCCTCCATGCATTGGTTGATTTGCATGCAGTTCAGCTACTTGTGCTGTGACATGCATAACACAATGTTTACCTTGTTTGTAGGGGGTGTGTACTTATAGACAGTGCCTATTGAACTTAAAGGTTTTCATGCTAGTGTGCACATCACACTGCAACATGCACATAGTGGAAAATGACTGTTTAGGCTTTATTGAATCCCCCTGGAGGTTTAGTTAATAGCTCCTCCCTCTGTTCACAGCTAATTAACCTTAAGTGACCTCTTCTAGTGACTCACAAGAGACACAGCTCTGGTCTCTTTCGTAGTTTACATATTCATTAAAAAAACAATTAAAACACAGTGTAATAACAGCACACCACAATATACAAAATAGAAGGCGATAAAGCAATACAAATTATAAAAAAGCAACATAAGAAAAACAAACTACTAAAAGACTTCACTTAAATCTTACAGCATGAAAACACTACAGTATTGACATATATATATATATATATATATATATATATATATATATATATATATATATATATATGTTTGTTTTGTTTTCTTTTGTTTTTTTTTGTTTTCTTTTGTTCTGTTTGTCATACTCTCATTATTTTCATATGTCTCTAAATTGCAAGAATCAAGCAACACCAATGTGATTGGTTAGTCTCATATGAAAGCTCACCGCTATATGAAGATCACGGAGTTGACAATAAGTGTGTAGATCGAGTGTATACTGAGATATTACAAGATGTTTCTGCAATTGTAAATGATAATGTTTTTCATGATACTATTACTTATAAAATCAAATTTAAGACTTAGTGCCAAAAAATGCAACTCCTGTGAAGTCGAGTTTGTCAAAAAAAAAAAAAAAAAACAGTATGACTTTCATATTTCTTTCGTATGACTTGTGGCTCTAGTACAAATATTTGTTTAACCAAAAAACGGAGGATGCAAAGACAAACCAATAAACAGAAACAAAGCACCCTGAACCACTGCTAGGTAGGCACACAAATTTAATAAGCCGAACAGTTCACTCGAATATAATATAACGCTGAAGTAAATCACCATACGTTTTCGTCCACAACTTCATCAGATTATGCTAGTACATTCAATTAAAACCTTTTATATACTTATCCAGCTTTTAAATCAACCAATAAAAACACTCATTGATACATTTGAATGAATTAATACATTAACAAGCATTAAAATTCAAGTTGTGTGGCTCTGTTAAAAATAGGAAACCTGTTAAAAACTAAAACAATGTATGTATATTATATATTAAAAAACATATACCCAATTTACAATGTTAAATAATAAATATTTAAAAATTTAAAAGACATGAAATTAATTCAATTGTAGTATACAAGGGAATAAATACATAAAATGCATTGAGATACTGCCCTCTGCTGACATAAAAAATTATTGCACTTTGATATCACAATTTTGCTGACCTCATTTTTAATACAGGGGCGAGTGAGATCATGTCATTTAAACCAGGGAATTTACTGGCCTCCAACACTACCTGCCAGTATAATTCCCTGTATTCCACTAAAGTCTCCCACATTCCGCCCCTGGGGTCCTTTGGCACAACCTCTAATATAAAAAACTGAAATTCAGCTTCAGGACAAGTTTTTGTGTGTTTATACAGAGAATTTGTTTCACTTTTTGTACGAATATCATAAGTGTGCTCATAAATTCTCTGTTTTACCTTTCTTTCGCTCTTGCCTATGTAAAAAGCATTGCATTTTTTACATAAACCTAAATAAATAATCCCTTTTGTGTTACAATTCGCAAAAGTTTTTAAAGTTAAAATTTTGTTGTTCCTGGCAGGTAAATTAATAGTATCTCCAGTAATCAAGTACGAACAATAATTACAAGCACCACATTTAAATACACCAGCTTTTTTGTTGGTGCCTGCTAACCTTGAGTTCCCTTTACTACCTCTTTCAAAAATATCCTTCAGAGTGTTTCCTTTCCTGTAAATGTGTTTTATATCACTCTGAAAGATGTGATTTAAGTCAGAAACCTTTGAAAAATTAATCCACTCTTTATCAAAAATTCTTTTAATCAAACCAGCTTGCCCGTCGTATGTGGTAATAATACCTGATACGAATTCATTGTTTAACCCATCTACTTTCTTATTTGTAACCTGTTGAGTTGCACTGCCTTCAATTTTACCCAATACAGGGGCAAACCTGCCCTTCCTACCATCACTGACTTCTTTAGAAACTCTGTCAATGAGCTCTTCAGGGTAACCTCTGTTCAAGAACATGTTTTTCAAGTTTTTACCTTCATTACTATAACATGCATCATCAGAAGTCATCCTACACAAGCGCACAAATTGCCCTTTTATAACGCATCTTTTCTGGTGTGGGGGGTGCAAACTTGAATAGTGCAAATAAGAATTCGAAAAGGTTTCTTTTCTAAAAATTCTGGACTCAAAACCATACTCAGTCTTAGATATATTGACATCAGGGTATTTCAATTCATCAATTGTGTATTTGTGGGTGAATCTTAAAAATTCTGTGGTACCGTTTAGATATTCCACAAAACTAACAAATTCATTTTCGGTACCTGCCCATAAAAAACACAAATCGTCCAGAAATCTACCATATAACTTCCACAGACTACTATATTCTGAGTTTAGTACAAACTTATTCTCCCAAAATGACATAATAATGTTGGCATAAGTGGGAGCACAATGTGCCCCCATCGCCACACCTTTAGTTTGTCTAAAGTACTCGCCCTGAAAGAATATAAAATTGTTCTTTAGGACAATCTCCATTAATAACAATATAGTTCTGAACTCATTGTGCCCTAGTAATTTGGAATCAAGTAGCATTTCTTCAAACCATTCAAGGCCTACATCATGAGGTATACTTGTAAATAAATCAATCACATCCAAGGTACCAAAACCTTTTGTTTCGCTGGCAAGTGATTCATTTAATTTTCTTAAGAAATGCCAGGAGTCTTTTAAAATAACGTTGTTATCACAAACAAGCTTTTTTATCTTCTGGTCAATATACTTGGCCAAAGGTGCAGTGACCGAACCTTCGGCTGACACAATCACTCTCAAAGGTGGGTCATTTTCATCTTTGTGCACCTTTGGTATCCCAAATATGGAGGGTATTCTCGGTTTGTCTACGTACAGATATTTAAAAGTACTCATGTCAATAACTCCATCCATTAATAAGTCATTTAAAATAACATAAATTCGCTTATAGGCAATGTTAATTTCATTCAAGGATATTCTGGTATATTTAGTATTGTCATTTAGTATGTCAAACATTTTGCTCTCATAGTTAATGGCATCCATCAGCACAACCCCCCCACCCTTATCGGGCTTCATAATTCTTATATTCTTGTTCTCACTTAATGATTTCAAAATTCTCAGTTCAGGGTCTGTTAGATTAGACTGCACTTTGTGGTAACTCAGAATTTTCCTAAGCTCATGTTCCAAGCTCAATTCAAAGTTTCTTAACTGAGGGTGTGTAGGGGGATTAAAGGTGCTCTTACGTCGCAGTTCTACATTGTTCACATTAATACCATTTCCTTTAAAATATAATTCTAAGTTTTTCTTCCTAATAAATAATTTGATGTCAATTAATAGTTTAAAAATGTTTGTTCTCTCTCTGGGTATAAAACCAAAACCTTTAGTCAATAGCTCAAAATGACTAATATTTATTACAACGTCTGTGTAGTTGTAAATATTAAAATCATTATAACTGTATTTAAAACCACAATTTGTAATTATTCCCAGACCGGTCGTCTCCTCTCTTGAGCTCCCCAGTTCCTGGTTTTGTAGTTTTTTGAACTGTAAGTAACAGGTTCCCTGTGCATGAGCCTCTCAGAACGCCTTAAAGGTGGAAATGCAGCATGATAATCATTCTCTAAAGGTAATTCATTATCAGAAATATCATTATTAGGTTCTCTGTAGTGATTAATATCATAATTTCTAACATTTCTAACCCAATTCTTAGGCTTCGGATATTGTTTCTTTGCTTTATATTCATTTAAATCTCTCTCAATCTTGTTTAACTTTCTTTTTTAACCTCCAAACATTTACTTTCTAGATTGTTTAATAGTTTATGATACTTGCTTCTCTCTTCATCTACTGTAAATAGTAAATCATGAGTAATGTCCCTGTTTACACATTCTACAGTTTCTTGCAACTTCTTGATTTCTACCTCATTATTTTTAATGATGGCCCAAATATTTGTTTGAACTATAAGAATCTAACCTGATTTTGCCAAAATGCTCAAGATGCAACAACTGAAAGTTAGAGAACAAATGTGTAGAGTTGCACTGGATGGATTGAGTTCAGTTGTGAGGTCTTAATTTAAGATCATCAACAATAATCTACCTGTTTTACGTAAGAATGTTTTTCAACTGAGAATGTCTCTGATGGAAATTTTGGTGGTAAGACACTGAACAGATTTGTAATTACCTTGCATAATTTTTTTTATCTGTAGTACAGTTGAAAAATTGGTGTTTAAAAAATATATGTTATACAGGCATTGGATATTTTAACCTTTCAGATATTTAAATAAACTATGTCATGCCTGTACTATTAAAACAGAAAATGTTAATGTGCATATTGGCAAAGCATGCTTTTTAGTAAAAGATGATAATTTATTGTAAAGGAAATACATCTTTGGCTGCTCTGGTGGCATAGAGGGATAGAACTCTAACTTTGACCCAGCTGACCTAGGTTTGATTTGTGGCACAGATTAATGATAGTGTGGCAGAGAGGGATGGAGCATACCTGTACTGAGGGGCACTAACTGGTGATAATCCCTATAGGTGAAGCATGGTCCAAAGATGAAGAGATGTGCACTGATGCACTGATGCAACGAGCGAGCATGGGGGGGGGCAGTGAAAAAGAAAAATGAGTAAAGCATAGACATAATAAAAATAAAAATACACCAGATGGAAGCACAGATGGCCAAGTCCCCAAGACACCCTTAAGATTCATAACTGTCCCCAGCACAACTAGTGCAAATCCAGGGGGTGAGTAGGAGAATGCTGGTAGACCTGGTGTGGACATGGGGCATTGAGGTTAGGCCAGTATCAATGAAGCCGAAAGGGACCAAAAAAAATCAAAATAAATGCATCTCTGACATGGACAAGTTACAATCTTCATGCAGGTATCAGAGATATGCTCCAAATTATCTTTTGAAAGACTATGATTTAATTTCTAGGAATGATTCTGACATGGTTATAGAGTTTAATCAATTTTACAGTGCTGTTTCCATCCATCTATGAACAGAAAGTAATAATATGATGCTAATATCATCAGATGTTCCTTCTCTTTAATTTCTAAAGAACATGTATTTGCAGATATAGATGTGGTTGTAACACCTGCCTGTAAATATCCCACCACAACCCCTTCCTAACCAGGTCACTTCCTGTAAACTATCTTCTGACCCTATACTTCCTATTTCCACCCTAGAGCACTCACTTCCTCCTTTTTCCTGATTCACTTGCATGCTATACTACCATCAGCCAGGTTTGTATGGACAGATATGTCTGCCACACAAACTGTATTTGTCACATACCTTTGCTTGAAGCATGATAAAAAGCAACAACTGGAGCCAGTGTGACTAGTTTTATTAATGTAAGAGCCTTCAATAATAGACACGCAGCTCAAATCATAGTTACATGAACATTAAAGTACTAAATATTACAAAGAACACAATTAATTTTTCAGTGCTGCAAATGTTCTCCAGACAAAAGAACTACTACTACAGTCAATGTTAAGCATGGCACTCATTAAAAACAACCAAACCCACCCTATAGCAGGGTGACAGGGTCTATATCACTTGATCAAACACTTAATTGAGTGAATTGATATTCATCAGAACAAATTCAATGAAAGCTCAATTAAGAGAACAATTATTTAAGTAAAAAGTTTCCTATGAAAAAAAAATACAAACCAGCAAATGACCATAACAAACAACAAAATTTAAAACCCTGCAAAATGGGGGCTTCCCTCACTATGCCACCCACACCCCCCAGCTAAAAATACCAACTCTGAGATCGTACTACAGTGGATAAAAGGGCAAATTTCTGATGACGACCAACCACATCCTTGCCCTAGGAAATGTTTTGCTTAAATGATCATTTGCTTAATTGAGCTTTCTCTGAATTGGGTTTGACAAATACTGATTCACTCAATTAAACATTCAGTCAAATGCTAAAGACCTATGTGACATCACTTATCCCAACTTATGCAAATGACTCAAAGGGAAGAAAGGGAGTCAATAAAATATATTTCATGAGAAAAGAAAGAAAAGAGGAAATGTTGGGCTCCCCTCTACACTGCTCACCTACCTGTCATAAAAGCAGGCTGTTCTTTCCTTCCCACTATGATTCCACAATAGTTGAAAAAATCAAGCATGGATTCCCACCACTGTGTCTTTCATTAATAAGGAAATATGAGCATTAAAGAAATCTAAACTGATATAGCTCAACTGAATATTATCTTACCTGTACCATTCTAATCCAATTAGCAAAATCCCAGTGACCTAGAACACTGAAATCCAAGGAAAAATCTGTTTTCAGTATGCTCTGATTGACAAAATGCCTGGCCATTTCCATACCCATAACACTATAAGCCTTTCTCCAAACTGCTCTCAGAATAATCTCAGACAAAACTATAATAATATCAGTCAACCTTTGCTTCAACACAATCAAATCCCTCTCCAAATGTGCTAACAAGTTTCTTTTAGAAACTCTACCTCAGCCATTGTTCCTAGGTTGATCACAGTGATCTGGGTATTGCTCAAGTCTGCCTGTGGCTGATCTAACAATCCTTCTGATGCCAAGCTAAACCACATCCCATTTCACAGGAAAAAGGCTCAAAAAGACTTTGTTAGACCTCATTACTGTCTGCCTTGTTGCCCAAAGGCATAGGAATAATCCAGAAAAAAAAAAATCTGTTGCACCCTGAAAGACAAACTCAGAATATATTTATCAAGCCAAAAATCCCCATATAACCAACTATCTAACATAAGACAGAAAGGCATTTGAAGATAATATCCCCACCTACTTTATCACTTCAGTAATCATGCCTTCTGAAGCCAAGCCTGATGCCTTACCTATGCAAGAAGAATGAGGTGAAATTTTACAAGTTAAATTCATTGACTATCTAAAGCTGCCCTTATAACAGTAACAAATTTGCTATCTAATATAGGCCTGTCATCTATATCTTAGAAAATTAAATTAGTCCCCCCTGACTTAGACATGTTTCCATTGAAATATCCATGACAGCAGATACAGCAAAACCTCAGAAGTCCTCTGCAAAACTGTTTTCTAAACTTTTGTCCTCTGCTCAGACTCTGACCTTCGCGACCAGATCACACCCAATGAACTGAACATGTGCAAATCTCTCCACTGGAAGCTACCTAGCAACTCCTTGACTAAAAATGCCACTTCATTCATAAAAACTATAATGTTGCCAACAAAACATAAAAATTATAACTCGAGGACAGCTCCTGTAAATCTCTCAGTGACATTCATCACAGCAATTTACCTAAATTGGGTCTAGTGCCACAACCTGACACTTTAATATTTCCCAGTGTTTCAACATTCTATCAATCTCCCAGTGCTTGGTTATATATGCTTTAATTCCATAAATCTCACTCTCACACTGAGTGCAGCTATGTGGATCCTTCACTATCCATATTACCTCACCCAACTCCCTTCTGAAAACCAAATACCTGGCATCCAACCAAAATGACCAAATCCTTTCCTGCCTCAGTAGCAATACCCAAAAGACATGAACAAAGCAAGTGCAGAGATATACATTATCCTCATTGTCTTCATTAATGACTGCTATGACAACCAGCCAACCAATCATCTACAGTCTGAAAAGGTTGTATAACTCGTCTGCCACCCAACCAGATGCTCATCTGCCTCTAATACCAGTGCACAAAATCTGTGAAACAGAAAGGGAAACAAACTATCAGTAATCACATTCAGTCTACTGGGAACATGCTTAGCAGAAAAAGTGAAGTTAATTCTCAAGCTTTGCAACACAAACTTCCACAAAACAACCTGAACCAGCACAGACCTAGCAAACTCATTTGCCAACTCCTGCACCACAGCATTGTTATCAGAAAGAAAAATAACCATCTTGTTTTTAGCTTGTCTTGCCACAATACCAGTGCTACCCTAATAGGCATTAACTCCAAAAATGTGATATCTTTTTTGCAGTCAAACAGCCACTTAGCAGGCCATTCCACAGCAAAACTTCATCCAGTTTAAAATAATCTGTCATGCTTAAGCTTCTGGCTGCATCAATATAAAGCTGCAAATCATCATTTGTTATCAACTCCTGCTACCAAAGGAAACTGACCCACTCTAGACAGTTGGCCCAAGTGGCAAGACCTTGCTGGACAAAACTGACTATTTATATGCCATGGTGCTTATGCCTTCCACCCCTCATAAAATTTCCTAAAGATCTGCTGAGTGTTTACTTAGTCCTAATGCCCCACATGAAAATTTTAAAAAGCTTAATAATTCTATTACATCCTTAATCCTAATCTTATGTTTCTGCTTCTAACAATTCAATTCTATATTCCAGCTTCTTCACTTTTTCCACAGTTTGGTGGAAAAAACTATGGCATGCATTCACTTCTAAGCCCAAGAAATTTAAGATTAATTTATTTGATGCTAATTGCTCCCCAAGCTCATGACATAACTCAAAAAAGCACTGAATGACTTTTCCTGCCATTTCAGGGCTTTCACCAGTCATCAGAAAATCATCCAGATAATGATCTTTCGAATTATATGCAAAGCTGTGCTAAACTTAGTGAAAGTAGTACACACCACTGTGCAACCAAATGGCATTGCCTTGTCAAAATAAAATTTGCTACTATCATATAATTTTTTATTATTTTCCATTGTTGAGCAGGTTAGTCCCTCTAGTCTAGTAACCGCTATTTAAGGGAGACTGAAGGTAGTATTTACATTACTAGAGGAAATTTGGCCAGGGCATTGAGGAACATCACCTACTTTTATGCATACAGGGATGATACTGAAAGTGAAACTTCTGGTTTCTAAGTCTGAGTGTGAATGTGGCTTGGAGAAACTGGGAGAAAGTATGGATACAAGTGAAAAAGTAAAAGAGATTCATGAAATAATGGTGAATCACTCATTTTGGATGAAATTAAGGAGACAAATGTGGCTGAGAATGGTAGCATTGAGTTAACAGTATGCAAGCCTTTGAAAAAGAAGTTAGCAGATAATGATGATGTGAAAGCAGTCAAGGTTTTACAGGAGTTCATGTGGTGATGTAAGGAAAAAGGAAAGCTGTACAAGTGATGGATTCAGAGGATTCCTTCCAGGAAAATGTATTCAGGGAAGAGGATTCAGCACAAGCATGTGTTGTCACGACCCTCCAGTTGGCAGATGTGTGGAATGAATTACTTATGGACTTATCAGATATGAGTGATCAAGAAAGTGAAAAATATGTTTCCTGAGGTGAAATAATGTGCACAACACAGTGTGTTGATGGTCAGTGAGCAGAATTAGCAGTAAAAAAGTTGTATGCAGAAATGGTGAAGATAGGAGCACAGAAAGAAAAAGAAGAGAAGAAAGATTCTACAAGTAGAAAAAAAAGAAGACATTTAAAATAAGATTAGAAAAAAAGAGGATGTCAAACTGGACAGATATAAGATATGGGATGAAATAATTGCACCTCTTGGAACT
The DNA here is from genome assembly GCF_019279795.1 of Protopterus annectens. Classification (NCBI taxonomy): domain Eukaryota; kingdom Metazoa; phylum Chordata; order Ceratodontiformes; family Protopteridae; genus Protopterus; species Protopterus annectens. The sequence goes on from NC_056744.1 coordinate 487,308,539, forward strand.
AAAGCAAATGAGGTAAGAGTGCTTCTACATATAAATAAAGAGGCTTGCTCTGACATTATTTTTGAATCTAGACAATTGATGGAGAAATTTATTGGAGTATACGAAAAGAAAAAAGACCGTTGTCTTTGGAATCAGAATGTCTTAAGGAGTTTTTTCAGAGAAACAAACTAAAAAAAGGTTTGTATATAAAGTCATTTAGAAATGAAGTAGAGGAAGAGACTTTGAAAGGACATTTATTGAAAATATGCAATTATGTACAAGAAATCTCAAAACTTTATGATAAAAGAGGTTTATAGACTGGGGCATAGGACTGTCATTTAAACTTAAATGCAGCAAATTTATTTATTTATTTTACATTTGTTTACCAGCATGGTCCGACTGAGAAAGTGTACATTTTCAGCAGAGGCCTGGAGTGAAAACATTCAGTCTAAGCTTATATACAAATTATCACAACAAGTAACAGAATTTATAAACAAAAAAAATGAGCGTTAACACATTTACAGGATAAAAATGTAAAAACAAAAATATATACATAGTATCAAATAGAACAAGACTTTAAACACTTGAATATAGACAAAGATATGGATGAATTTATATATGCTGAGGAACATAACATTAGTTAGGAAATTAAGCAGAGGGAATCACTTAGGCAAAATAGTGTATAGTTATTAATACTTCTGTGTTGAGAGTTGCAGCTAGGAATGTAACTACTTATAGAGAAGTAGTGTTGTTAGAAGGGATATGTTAACAGAGTTAGTACGTAGAGCCAAATTGTATAAGTAATGCTAAGTTAATAATTAACCTGGAATGTTGCATATGAATATGAAGGATTCAAATAAGTGTCTCTTGAGAGTTATTTTAAAATGATTCAGATTGCTTATGGATCTAATACTATGTGGAAGGGCATTCCAATTTTTAGCAACAAAGTTAGAGGAAAGAGAGTTGCCTGCTGTATTGGATACTTTGGTTACTTGGAGTAAGTTTTTGCTAGATTATCGAAGAATATGAATGTTGGGTAGGGTTGTTGAAGATTTTTTAGGGAAGGTACATTGTCAGGATTGTGCATTATTTTGTGAGCCATTATTAACTGGTTATAGTTCATAATATGAGGTAATTCCAATCAAGAAAGATTTTTTAAGCATTGACAGTGATGGGTTGAATGTGTGGAATCTGTTGCAAATTTGGCAATCATATTATAATGTGATTCTAATTTACTTAGTTCTGACTTTCTGAGGTTGGTAAGTATGGGGGATGCATATAAGAATGAAGAGAGAAGGTGGGTTCTAGCTATGGCTATTCTTGCAGCGTCTGTTAAGAATTTTTTGTTTCTATACATTGTTCCCATTTTCTTGTGAACCTTTTTGATTGTGTTAGAAATGTGCATGTCAAATTTTAGTCTGTTGTTGATTATTATGCCGAATAGTTTTCTTTGGGAAGCTGGGAAAATCCTAGTATTATTACTGGCAGTGATATAAAAGTTAGCTGGGAGGCTAGTAGGTTTAGATGGATGAAAGATCATAAGTTTAGTTTTATTAGGGTTGCGAATGAGTTGTGAGTTTGCTAGCCATGTTTCAATATCAGAGAAGGCTTTTTGTGTGACTGTAAGAAGCTGAGTTATTGTTGGTGCTGAACATATGAGGTTTGAATCATCTGCATATTGTATGATAGATGCTTGAGAGGAGGCAGTATTAAGATCATTAAGATCATTTATGAATATGAACAGGAGGGGCCCTAGGATTGAACCCTGAGGGACTCCAAGTGTAACAGAAAGGAGTTGGGAATAGATCTTGCTTCCATTTCACATCTTGCTGGTGGCTAGATAGATAACTTTGAAACCAGTTAACAGCATCAGGGTTGATACTAAGATTTTTCAGAGTGGACAGTAACTTAGGATGGGAAACTGTATTGAATGTTTTAGACATGTCCAAAACGACTGAAGACATTCTTTTGCCATTGTCTCTGAATTTATTTATAGTATTAGTGAAACTTAGAAGAGCTTTAGTAGTGCTATGATGTGGTTGGAATCCATGCTGTGACGATGAGAGAAGATTATTGTTTAGAAGGTGTTTAAGAAGTTGAAAGTGGATACATCTTTCCAGAATTTAAAAAAAGTGGTGAAAATATAGCAATGGGCCAGTAGTTTGTTATTTCTGTTGGATTACCTCCTTTGTGTAATGGTGTAATATATGCAATTTTCAAAATAGCTGGAACATACTGTTCTGTTATAGAGTGGTTTATAAGTATTGACACAGGGAAGGCAATAACATCTGCTGTTATTTTTAGATATGCAGGCAAGTTATCTGCTGCCAGTGAAGTGGGTTTCAACTTATTTAATAGTTTTGCAATATTCTTAGTCAGTGCTAAAACAATTTCAGTGAAGAATATGTTAAATTGTTCAGCAACATTGTTTGTGTTATCAGGTAAGTTGGTTGGGGGGGTGTAGTTTGGCCAGGATGAAGTATGTTATTGATTGTGCTCCAGAATTTTTGTGCATTCATTCCATATTTCCATTGTAAATTAGAATAATAGTGTTGTTTGTCTAGTTTAATTTGGTTTTTGACACTGTTTCTAAGTTGCTGGTAAATTAAACAGTTTTGGAAGGATTTATTTTTAGCCCACGTTTGCCATGCTTTGTCCCTTTGTTTTAGGAGGGTGTGAGTCTCATGGGTTAACCATGGTGTGTACTTGGCTTTCACATGAACTGTTCTTGGAGGTGCAAGTCTGTTTAGAACAGTAAGGGAGGTGTCATTGAAGTGCTGCACAGCAGTATCTAAGGGCAGTTACATAAGAGGAGTCCAGTCTGTTTAGAACAGTAAGGAAGGTGTTGTTGAAGTGCTGCACAGCAGCATCTAAGGGCAGTTACTTAAGAGGAGTCCAGTCTGTTTAGAACAGTAAGGAAGGTGTCACTGAAGTGCTGCACAGCAGCATCTAAGGGCAGTTGCTTAAGAGGAGTCCAGTGTATTTAGAATAGTAAGGAAGGTGTCACTGAAGTGCTGCACAGCAGCATCTAAGGGCAGTTACTTAAGAGGAGTCCAGTCTGTTTAGAACAGTAAGGAAGGTGTCATTGAAGTGCTGCACAGCAGCATCTAAGGGTAGTTACTTAAGAGGAGTCCAGTCTGTTTAGAACAGTAAGGAAGGTGTCACTGAAGTGCTGCACAGCAGCATCTAAGGGCAGTTACTTAAGAGGAGTCCAGTATGTTTAGAACAGTATGGGAGGTGTCATTGAAGAGCTGCACAGCAGCATCTAAGGGCAGCTGCTTAAGAGGAGTCCAGTCTGTTTAGAACAGTAAGGAAGGTGTCGTTGAAGTGTTGCACAGCAGCATCTAAGGGCAGTTACTTAAGAGGAGTCCAGTTTGTTTAGAACAGTAAGGAAGGTGTCACTGAAGTGCTGCACAGCAGCATCTAAGGGCAGTTACTTAAGAGGAGCCCAGTCTCTTTAGAACAGTAAGGAAGGTGTCACTAAAGTGCTGCACAGCAGCATCTAAGGGCAGTTGTTTAAGAGGAGTCCAGTCTGTTTAGAGCAGTAAGGAAGGTGTCACTGAAGTGCTGCACAGCAGCATCTAAGGGCAGTTACTTAAGAGGAGTCCAGTCTGTTTAGAACAGTAAGGAAGGTGTCACTGAAGTGCTGCCCAGCAGCATCTAATGGCAGTTACTTAAGAGGAGTCCAGTCTGTTTAAAACCGTAAGGAAGGTGTCACTAAAGTGCTGCACAGCAGCATCTAAGGGCAGTTGTTTAAGAGGAGTCCAGTCTGTTTAGAACAGTAAGGAAGGTGTCACTGAAGTGCTGCCCAGCAGCATCTAAAGGCAGTTGTTTAAGAGGAGTCCAGTCTGTTTAGAACAGTAAGGAAGGTGTCACTGAAGTGCTGCACAGCAGCATCTAAGGGCAGCTGCTTAAGAGGAGTCCAGTCTGTTTAGAACAGTAAGGAAGGTGTCATTGAAGTGCTGCACAGCAGCATCTAAGGGCAGTTACTTAAGAGGAGTCCAGTCTGTTTAGAACAGTAAGGAAGATGCCATTGAAGTGCTGCACAGCAGCATCTAAGGGCAGTTACTTAAGAGGAGTCCAGCCTATTTGTTCAAGAATATTAAGTAGAATCTGTAAGTTAAGATTTTTCTTATTACAACTTTGGCAGAAGCTGAATAGTTTAATAGGGTTACTGCGATTTCTCAGTAAGTAGGTTCCAAAGTAGTTACTTACGTGATCTGGGAGACACCCTGCTATTTGGTAATACTGGAGTAAATAGACTCTTTATCTGTTTTCCTGTCAATTCTAACTGGGTGAGGAAATCATTTGAGTGAAACCATGGAGGCTTGGGTAGTTATAAGGATTGTCAGAGTTACATGTCATCTAGTCTGTGCTAAGGTCTCCTGCAATAATGGTTTCCTGTGAGATGGTTTTTGATATATTTTGGAGAATGATTTTGATTATATATATATATATATATATATATATATATATATATATATATATATATATATATATATTATATTTTATATATTATATTATATATTTTTTCTGTTTTAGTTGTAATCTGGTTATGACTAGCTCTGCATTATTTATGTTAGTAATACTTATGTTTACAGCTTATAAATTGAACATGTTCTTAAAGAGAATTGCTACTCCATTTCCCTTCTTTTCTATTATATCAGCTCTTAGAATATTGAAACCAGGTGGGGTTATTTCTATGTCTGGTATATGTGGTTTCAACCAAGTTTCTTTAAGGATGGTAATGTCTAGGTTGTAAAGGGATAGAGTTGAAAGGAGTTCATGCATTTCATTCAACATACTTCTAAGATTTAGGTTTAGTAGTAGTATTTCATAAACTTTATGTGGAGTAGGTAGTGTGATTTCATTGGGGAGTTGTTGAGGTCATGCATTATGGACCTGCATTTGGGTGGATATCAACACTAAGCATAGGTTTGGCTGCTATGTGACTGAGCAACTGAAAAAGTTTGAATAGTCTTTTGTGAGTTTTAAAGGAAATATCATGGAGGCTTTCATTTATAAAGAGTAGTCAGTGTTCTTTCAGGTCTGTGAGTGTAATTATAAACAATGATGGGGACAGAAAATCTATTAGGTCATGTTAGGGTAGGGCTATTAAATGTTGTTACTTGCTTTATATACTGATTGTCTAGTTGGAAATGGTAAGTGGTGAATGAAAAGATTGTTCACATTCCTAACATTATAAATACTGTGGGGGTGGGAGGGAGGATTAAGGTATAGTGAGATATTTAGGTCAATCGAAAATGTGTTTCCTTTGTGGTAAATCTGATCACTTGGTTAGCAATTGTGAAAAGAGAAACTGTTATAATGTTATATATGCAGGGAATTAAGGCATGATATGAAGATTTGTGAGTTAAAATGTTATACATGTAAGAAGACAGGGCATGGAATGTAAAGAGATAGAATCAGAGAAAATGGATACTCTGATTAGGTACACGATGCCAAACACATAGAGGTAGAATCAAAAATTATAGATACACAAATTGATTTAATACAGACAGGTGTTTCAGAAAGTGAACAAGAGAAGCAATAATGTGTTAATGAAAAAAGTATTCGAAGAAGAAGGTTCAGATATTAGTGATATGGAGGACATAAAATGGAATGTAGTCTAACAAAAAAAGAAGTTCTATTGGTAAAAGAGTACAGGAAAGGAAAAGAAAAAATATAGGTCATAGTAAAGACAAAAGAAAGGGAAGGGGTAACTTAAATAAATAGGATATTGCTACTCATAAAATTTTAGCAATAAATGTTAATAGTTTAAAAAGTTTGGTAAGAAGCATAAGTATTATTGACTGGTATAAATAACAGGATAGTGCTATTATTAGTTTGGAAGAGTCGAGATTTTTTACTAAGAAGGAAAGATATCAAACTGAAATATGATGGGGAAATGAAGTGATTTGGAATTTAGGGGAAGATACTTGTTCAGGGGTTGTTATATTGTATAACGATACAGTAAAAGTTTTAGTCACTATCTTAGTTATCCTGAGGATAGTTACCATTGTTGGCATAAGATAGAATATCAGGTTTTGAGAGTTGTTGCAGTTTATGCTTATGTGACAAAATGAGAAAGAGAAGAAATGTTTAGGAATTTAATTAAATATGTTGTTATAAATATACTTGTGGTAGGAGATTTCAACTGTAATTTAAGACGCCAAAAAAAAAAGAAGATTATGATGTTAAAAAAAGTATCAGTAATTATAAAATGTGGGCAATTAAGGATTTGGGATAAAAGCACACGTGGACTTACAGTAGATGAAAATGTAAAATGGAAATAGATTGCATTCTACTTTTGTGCAGGATTGTTAATAGTAGAAGAAAATGTTTTGACAACAAGTTTTCCAACCATAGAGCTATTAGGATTCAGTTAAAAGAAAAATATGGACTTTTAAACATAGACAAATGGATTAAAAGCATAAATGAAGTTAAATAAGAGATGAAAGTCTTTTTTAAGGATTGGTCAAAATGGTGGTTACATTTTAAAGAAAAGTATAAGAAATGTTATATGCAATGTGAACAAGAAAAAAAGAAGTGAAGAAAAAATGTAATGTAGAACATTAAGTAATGAGACATTTTACAGTTTAGAAAGAAATGCTGAAGTTTTCTTTGGTAAAGCAAAGCAGGTATATAAGTTAAATAAGGCTAAAATAAAGCATTTATTGTATATTGTGTAAACAAAGATATTTTCCTCATGTAAAAAAAAAGAAGAAACCATGCCTTATTTGAGTAAGATTATTAAAGAAAACAATAATACAACGAGGCAAAAAAGATATAAGTGCTATAGTGTATAATACACAAGATAAAATAATGAGAATGGTAGAATATTATATAGAAGAGGTATTTAAAGGAACAAATATCTAAACACATAATAAATAGAAAGTAGTTCCTTTTTTAGAACAAGATAGTAAAGAAATAGAAAAAAAAATTGTAATGGAGGAACTGGAAAATGTACTAAAATTGGTTAACCTGGAGTCAGCAGCTGGTCTGGATGAAATAAAATGTATAATGTATAAAAGTAGGATTAGGTTGCAAAAAGGATATTTGTTAATGGTGTTAAAAAAATGGCTATGAATAAAAATATATATGGTATAAAAGGAAAATGTGTGCAAGAGCTACTTTTAATTATACGTGAAGTAGTAGATGATGCAATATACAGAAAAAATCAAGCTAGAATTATGATAGGTGATGTAAGCAAAGCATTTGATTCTTTTCAGCATACTGTGTTATGGAATAGCTAGAAATTATATAACATAGGGGCTAAGATTATAAGAGTATGCTTAAGACTGATTAATCATATAGTTTATGCAGCATCTTTGCACTTATTTAAAATATTACAATGTTGAAGGCATAATGACGATTCATTGCTAATACAAATATTTAAATCTAAGTATAAAGAAGAGTGGTTATATATTTGAAGTAATAAAGGAAAATATTATGTACCAACTATGAAATAAATAATTACCAAGAAAAAAAAATTCTCATGGAAAATAAAACTAGATGAAATAGAAGATTATAGAAGAAAATAGTGCAATAACATTATAAACTACTCTCCCCGCACCTGGTTGACCTGAAGTCCCCCTTGTCTGCTAGCCTTACTATAGCTGTGACATCCCACTTGCCTTGCCTTTTCTGTCTCTTCACTGTCTCTCCATTACTTTTCTGGCTGCTGCACTCCTTTCTCTGTTCTTCCTACCTTATGTTTCACTAAACGACTGTATCTTACATATTACTACCTGCTTACTTTCAAATACCCCTCTCAGTGTCCCTCTGTAAACTGTATATTTTCTTACTTATACCTTGTACCTGTTGTGTTCTTGTATACTGCCTGTACCCTTTCATGTTTCTTTACCTAACTCTTTACCTAACTCTGTAAACTGTATATTTTCTTACTTATACATTGTACCTGTTATGTACTTGTATACTGCCTGTACCCTTTCATGTTTCTTTACCTAACTCTCCTATACTTACTTTCTAAACTACGTAGTAGATGAAACTCGTAGTGTTTCAGCTTCCCTGCTAAGCTGATTGATTACGCTCTCTTCTCTAACTGTTTCTGCCCCGCTTTGCTCCCCTCCCTACCCCCTTATTCCACCCACCCCACGTGTCCTTAGCCGTATACCTCAATTACCACACCCCCTTTATAATTGCACCTATCCTAGACTCCTATCTTGTTTGCAACTTCCCTCCCTACTATACCTTCCTCAATTACCTCTCCTATCTCCCCTCCGTACTTAAAGCTACATACATACTTTGACTCATCCATCTAGCTTCTCTTCCTTATACTATAGTCTTAGCCAAGGTCCTTTTGTCTATTCCTTTCATTCACACCTCAACATGTCCACTAAAATTTACAAACCTCCATCCATGACCTCTGTAAAAGAATTTGCTCTGAAAAAACTAACACTCCTGCTCATTACTTCTTTTGCTCTCACACTACCCTATATCTTAACCTCTTATGAATCAAAACCTAATTACCACTTTAACTACTTTCCCAAACATACAGCCTCAGATTTCAAAAGCCTAAACTTTACTCATTTAAACATTACATCTACCTCTAGTTTCCTCTTAGCCAGATATCATAGGCTGTTTCACATTAAAATTCAAAATCTCTTGCTTAGGAAACTAAAATACTTACTGAACTTCCCTAACAAATCTTACTTGGAATACAACTGCTCTACCTTGGTAGATGGCGACATTCACCCCAACCCAGGACCCTCAATTACTTCATCTGAAGCCACACCTGCTACACTAAACTCATCCCTTCTATTACCAACCTCCAATACAAATACTTTACTCATAGGGCACCTTAATATCCGAAGTGTCAATAACAAAATCACCCATCTCCACTCTCTTCTTGAACACCACTCCTTTGATATTCTCTGTTTAACTGAAACCTGGTTAAAACCCTTTACTAAAGATACTGAAATCATTCCTCCAGGTTACAATATCTTGAGACTCGACCGCAAAACTAAAAAAGGTGGAGGAGTGGCACTACTATTCAAAACTGAACTAAATTTAACATTAGTACCCTATGATAACCTGGACATTACCAAGACTGAACTTCTTATCTCAAAGCTACAACTAAACCCTAAAAAATCAATCTATATTATCTGTATATATCTACCTCCTGGAAACAACTCTACTACCATAGAAAATATCCTCAGTTGGGTCACTTCCACCTACCCACAAGAAACTATAATACTTGGAGACCTCAACCTTGACTGGTCCTCAATAAACACTAACAACCCAGCATCTCATATTAATCTCCATGGCTTTACTCAGACAATAAACACCTCTACTAGGATTAACAAACCCAATAACAAAGAAAGTATTGTTGATTGGATTCTCGTAAACAAACCTCTACTAAAATATCAGTCCAGAACGCTACCTGATGACATTAGTGACCACAATCTAACCTATATTATAAGGCAAAAGAATGCCTCTACCAATTCTCCTATCTATAGGACCCTACGTGATCTCAAATGTTTCAATCCTATCCAATTTAAAACTGAACTAAATGCCTGTAACTGGAACCCACTAAAAACACTTCCTCTTGAAGAAGCTGTCCTTTACTTTAATACCACATTCCTAACAATTCTAGATAATCATGCACCAAAACGTTCCATCCGAATTAAATCTAAGCCAGCCCCCTGGCTATCTAAAGGTACAAGACAAAAAATGTCACTTAGAAACAAATCTTGGTTAAAATGGCGAACTAGCAAATCTCCTATAGACCAACAGACTTTCAGGCCCCTAAGAAACAGTACCAAAAAAGCTATCCTCTCTGATAAAAGGAGCTATTATAGCAATCTCCAGCAAGCGAATCACAATAACCCTCAAAAATTCTGGTCAACCCTAAACAGACTTCTTCACCCTGGACAGACTACCAATCCTTCCCCTTCTGGGTCTGAAAAGAATTCCTCCCTTGATACTGCCAATACTTTCAACTCATTCTTCATTGATACTATTAATTCCTTGGCCTCCCATCTCTCCAGTGACAGCACTAGCATCCCTGACCATGCATCCTCCAAACTACCAACCTTTAGGCTACAACCCATCTCCACTACCTTTATACAGAAATGTATCCACAAACTTAAACCATGCACCCCCTCAGCTGACCAGCTTCCATCGGAATTCCTTCAAAAAGCAGCCTCTGAAATAGCCTATCCCATATCCATTCTTATTAATAGAACTATAAATGAAGAAACCATACCTGACATCTGGAAAATCTCTCACATAATACCCTTACATAAAGGAGGTAACGCCTATGAATATTCTAATTATAGGCCCATAGCTCTCTTGTCCCTACTCACAAAAATAATGGAAAAATGTGTTCACCATCAGTTAATGAACCACTTAATAAAAAATAACATTCTTACTAACTGTCAACATGGCTTTAGGCCCTTTCATAGCACAACCACTGCTCTCCTTTACAGACTTTATTAACAAGAATCGCAATAATAACATCCTGTCATCAGCTCTCTTTATTGACCTGTCCAAAGCGTTCGACATGGTTAACCACTCTCTCCTCTTAAAAATTCTCGAATCTCTTTCCTTAGAATCTAAGGCTGTCCACTGGTTTAGTTCCTATCTCACTAACAGGAAACAGGTCATCCTCTGGGATAACAAACTCTCATCTCTTCTCCCAATTTCACTTGGGGTCCCCCAAGGCTCTATTCTCGGACCTCTTCTTTTCTCCCTCTTTATAAATGACTTACAAGTAGCTATTCCCCAGGCTACATGCATACAATACGTTGACAACTCCACACTAATTTGCTCTGCTAAATCCATTTCTGAACTTCAAACTAATACTCAAGCTGTATTTTCCAAAGTTGAAACTTGGTTCCTAAAAGCGTTGCCTACTCCTAAACGCAAAAACTAAACTCCTACTCTTTAAGCCTACTACCAGATCCCCTACATTAGACTTCACTATCTTATTTAATAATGGAACCCTTATATCACCTGACTCTACTACTAAACTGCTAGGTGTCACGATTGACAACAATCTTTCCTTTGACTGTCATATCAACAATACCATTTAATCTGTTAATAGGAAACTTGGCTCTCTATATAGAATTAAAACTTTCTTAACCTCCCCAGCCAAAGTTAATCTTGCCCACTCTCATCTTATTTCCACTCTTCTCTATGCCTCACCAATCTATACTAACCTTAAGAAAAACAATCTCTCTAAACTGTCTACCACTTATAATAATATAGCTAGATTTGTTACTGGGAAGCAATTCAGAACTCACCACTGTCTGAATCTGCAGGAACTTAACTGGCTTGAACTGACAAACATGTTGCTTCTTTCCCAACTTATGTTTGTCCAAAGAGCTTTCTACCAACCTCATAATACACCTGTACTTTCTAACCTCTTAACCCCTTACTCTAATCTGAACTCACTCCGCTCTTCAAGCAAACTGCTAGTTACCTTAACCAAATCTAATAACCTAGCTGGTGATTCCCTTTTTTCAAACACCATTGGGAAACACTGGAATCAACTTCCTACCGAACTTACTTCCATTGCATCTACTGTTCTGTTTAAACAAAATCTCAGAATCTACCTTAAAAGCCACTGGATGTGTCCCTGCTCTAATCCTGATTAAAAATTTTACTTCCTCCTCCTGATGGCTATTGCCTCTTTTCCAGACAGTACATATCTTTTATAAATCTGTTCTCTCTTTCTATTATTGTTTCTCTTTTCCTTGGTTTTACGCTTTCTCTTCGTGGTTTTAAAATATGAAATCATGTTTAATATGTTGTTAATTATCTTTAATATGTTGTTAATTACCTTGTCTAGGAAGTTAAAGTCCTATTTCTTTTTTTTTTTTTAAACAATGTTCCCTGTCTACGTCCTACCAGTTTTTAATCTGTTATTTTTTGCTTATGTGGTATCTTTTTTGTCTATATGTGGAGCTTTTCTCCCCGGGCCTCTGCTGAAAATGGAAATATATCCAGTTAGACAAGCCCGGTTAACAAATGTAAAATAAATAAAATAAATAAAAATAAATAAATATTTTTGTGCATACTCATGGAAAGATTTGCCAAAAGATAGAATTACAGCAATTCAAGCTAGAATGTCAAGATGTAAATAAATGGTTGAATAATCAAGATTTTTTATGGAGACGTAGTGTACAAAAGCTTTCAGTAAACACAATTATGCCATACAAGATGAAAAAAGATAGGATTTCTTTGTGTTGTAAAGAATTTGAAACCACTGAGCATGTTTTTCTTAAAGTAAGCAAACTAAAACTTTATGGAAGAAGTTAGTTGATTTGAAATATTTAGAAGGAATAGAAAGTGTAAGCAAATTAGATATGGACATAATCGAGTATGGATATTATAAAGGAAAAGGTGAAAAGTATGTAACAAAAATTGATAAAAAAAATTTTGTAGAATATCGTAAACTTGGAATTAAAGAGTTAAAGACATTTTATTCAATGGAGAATGGGATTTGGCAATAATGTTAAAGAAAATAAGGTTTTGGTTTTGCAAAACTGAATGGGGATCTCATAACTAAATATATTTCCTTCTATTATTTTGTTAAAAAAGAAGCTATCTATGTAAATAATGTATATATTGTAAATATATTTATACGTTTATTGTAAAATGTTCTGTTTTTGTAAATAAACACCCCTACTCTTTTCAATAGGTGCCATGGGATCTTTTCCATCCACCTGATCTACCACCAACACAAACAGATGGGCCGTCAGTTTAGCATCTAATCTAAAAGATGGTACACTCAGTAATGAGCACTCCCATATATTGTACTGCAGTGTCAGGAATAAATCTACCTGGTGTGGGAATAGAACCAGCAACCTTCTGCACCAAAGGTGAGTGTGCTCCTTGTTGTGCACTGATACTGGACTTGACAAGCTGAAACAAGACAAGTCCACTTCCTGTATGGGTAAGTACTGAAATGCAGCTTTCACTTCCAGCTGAACTACTGCACCCTTGCAGCTTTTCTGTCTCCCCTTCCTCTTCAAAATTTAAGAAGTGGCCTGTCAATGGTTGGTGCTCTACCATCAATATTGCAGTGACCCTTGCTAATTCTTTCAAGTTATCCTCCTCCTAGTTTAATTATTTTTTCAACTTTTTTTCAATTCCTGTTCCTCATTTTAGGTACTCCATCAATGGACTGTTCATCTGTTGACTTGCACTTTTGTCAGCCCCCTGAGGTTTTAATAGCTAGTTTGAATGGTGCAAATTCCTCCTTGAATAAGGCCTTATCTTGCACCATGATCTACACCCGTCACCTCTTCAATGCCTGGATATCTGACATATTGCAAGAAAAGAAAAGAAAACTGCCTTTGAAATTTCCTCAGTACTTAGTTGCACAAACAGCAACTGGTTTGCACTTTGAGGAGTGCCAACCTCCTCAGTCCTGATTCTTACCCAGAATAGCCAGTTGTATATCCTTCTTGTACCATCTCCTTGTAGATAATGTACTAAGGATCTGTAACCACTGATATGCACTTTTCTACTAACTCTGCAGCGAGTTTGGTAGATATCAGTATGTTGGGGCAATATTGAAATGTTCTTATATTTACAGACAACCACCAAATTCTTAAAAAAAAAAAAAAAAAACTAATACAGTATGTGACAGATGTAGTTACAGAATGTCTCTGGAGACAAGTGCCTCACATACAAGCACTTATAATCCAAAACAGATTTCCAGACACACACACACACACACACACACACACACACACACACACACACACACACACACACACACACACACACACACACACACACACACACACACACACACCACACATAGTATGGACCAAAAACATAGGCCCACATAAAATGAGGATCTTAAATATAATCTTCCTAAACACCAAAGGCCTTGGAGACTTTGCACTTACAATCAATATCCTCAACACCATCAAAAACACTCTACCGAAATGATACCCATCACAGCACAAACAGCCACATCTCATGGCATCTCATCTTTTAGTCTCTTCCATACTCCAGCACCACAGGGACAAATATTTGTTAAACATTATTTATAAAACCAAAAGTAATTCCTAATGATTTGAGAAATAAGCTAGCGAGACAGCAGATATAGGTTAAGTTCCAACTGGTATAGATTAAAATCAGGAAATTGTGGATTTAATAAGCTGGAGTCAAGGCTGGTTTTGATGGAGGGTTATGACAGTCATATCAATGCTGAATTCACTAGCCAGGGCTCCAGAAAGATGTGATTTTGAGAAGAAACAGGCATCATGTTTGGGGATATACTATGGATTATATCCTGCAATCAATTTTAGTACTGATAATAGTGTGTTTAGGGAGAAGAGGCTTAAGTGGCATAAGGGCAGTATCATTTCCAACCACATATGGAACATGTGGGACATCAGTTCTTCTGTTTGTGTTCATAGGATCATAGGAGATTACTAGCTAATGACCCTGGGGCCCTTACAAGCCTAGCCACGAGTTTATCCCCAAAAAGAAACCTCTGTCAACACCTGTTGCCCCTGTCAATGAGGTCAATGAGGGACACAGGCAGAACCTCTGGGATGAACTTGTGGTTTCCCATTCACTTATCAAGGTTGCACTTGAAGAGGGTCAGCAAGTTGCTCTGTTTGGCATGTATAGGAAGTCTATTCCAGAGATGGGGCAGCCTCTGGAAGACAAGCCTGTCTCTCCAGCTGGTTTTGTTAATGTCACATATTAGGTTCAGGCCTTTTGAGCGGGGAGTGCGTGAGGAGTTAGACTTTCAGATAGGGAACATTTTTAGTAAGGCAGGGTCCGAGATTTCCTTGTAGCGAGACACAGATCACCCCTGATCAGTCTGTACGATACCAGTAGAGTGATAGTGATTTCAGCCTGTCTGTATAGGACAGGTGTTGGAGGCCATTGTGAGATATTTCAGTGGCCTTTCTAGCTGGTGCAGATGTTTGGAGAGGTACATCCCAAATTTGGCGTTATACTCAATTATTGGTCTAATGAGGGAGGAGTATAGAGAAGTAATAACTTCCTTTTCTATAGATGCAATCCCTTTACTTATGAGATGAACCAAGTAAAAGACTTTTCTGACCACTGCCACTACATGATGGTCGAATGTGAGGTTGTTATCAACCTGAGTGCCCAGGTCTCTCACCACAGGCTGTGTGCTTAGGGGGTTGCCATTGATAATCAGTAGGGGTCATGTTTTTGCAGAATGGTATGATGATACATTTTTTTGCATTTAGCTTTAGGCCATGACTTTGGTCATTAGTTGCTGTGACACCCTCTTGCAGTATGTTAACATCATATAAGGAGTCAATGACAGCACCCAACTTCAGTCATCGGCAAATTTGGTCAGCCACAGTCCTTTTCTGTTTGCCTGTACCTCCAAGAAATAAATGCCAAACAGTAGGGGTCCCGGGACCGATCCCTGGGGATCTCCACTAGAGACAGGTCTGCTATCAGAGGTGGAGGTGCCTATTTTACTTTGAGGGTCCTGTTGGTGAGCCAGTTGGACACCCACCTGATGAGATAGGGATTTACGCCAAGTCATCTTAGCTTTTCAATGATGCCCGAGTGGAGGATTGTGTCAAAGGCCTTGGCCAAATCAAGGTAAGCTGTATGTACTGACTTTCCCTCATCCAAGGCCTTGGTAACAGTTTCAAAGAAGTCAACCAGGTTCAACAGGCAAGATCTGCCCTTGATGAATCCGAACTGGGTGGGATCAAGTGCTTGGAGATTGCCTATGTCCTTGTTTATGGGATCCATAATAATATGCTCCATGGCTTTACAGATCGGACTTGTCAAGCTAATGGGGCAATAGTTTCCAGAGTCAGTAGTGACACCACCTTTGTGCAAGGGGATGACAGTTTCACTTCTCCACTCTGCTGGAATGAAGCCAGTACTTAGGCTGTGGTTGAATAGGGTGCTCAATGGCGAAGCCAGTTCTTGCTGGAGATGGTGCAGAATACAACCTGGGATACTATCAGGTCCCGTGGAAGCCGTATTTTTTTGCCTTGGATAGGGCCTGTAACACTTGACTATGGAGATGTGAGGTGTGGGACAAGTATTAGGGATGTCAAAAGGGCCTTTGGGGGTGACAGGGGAGTGAAGTTTGCACTGACCCTATCTACTAGCAGATTGGCTAAGTCAACAGTGTCAGTGCAAGTGATACCATTAAGTACTAATTCGGAACAAACCTGGACTTTGCCACTGAGGTTCCTGATATAACTGAAGAAGACTTTATGGTTTTCCTTTGTTATGGAGGCTAGTTTCGATTCATAATTGGCCTTGAAAGTTTTCACTAGTGATCTAATTTGCAAAGAAGGGAGTTTTTTAAATTTGGTATTTGTTCCCTTTTACCCTTGGCCAACAGTTTCTTCCTTTTGTTTTAAAGCCTGTTGATAAAGGATGCCCACCAAACAGGTTTGTGTTTCCTTGAAGAGCAGGTTTTAGTTCTATTGGGTATGGCTGAGTCCATGCAGTTCTACAGGTGCTTATAAACTGCATTGGTGTACTGTTCAGCATAGCTGTCTGCATCCTCTGTGGGGGGCGGTGATTTGAAGCTACAGATACCCTCCCTTAGGAGGTTGTAATCAGCTTTTGAGAAGTTTTATTTAGCTTGATTTCTGCTGGGGGGTGGTATAGAAACTTCAAATGAGACAGTCTGATAATCTGATCTAACCAGAGAAGGACATACTATGGGAGTGGTGCAGTGGCCACCCATGTTGGTGAGAACCAAGTCCAGAATTTTATCTCCCCTTGTGGGGAATGAGACAAGCTGGCCTAGAGCATTAGAACTGATGAAGTCGAGGAATTATTGAGACAGTGCATTAGTGCAAGAATAGGTCACCCAGTCTATGGTGGGGTAGTTGAAATTACCAAGGATCAGGGTGTTAGGGAGTACCATGATGGACTCTAGTAAAGCCAGGTAAGAGGAGTGGGTGTCCTGAGTCATGGAGGGTGTCTTGCCAAGTGTCTGTTGCACGTAGAGTAGTTCCAGTGCATCATGCTGGCAAACCAGTCTAGAGGTGGGCTTGCCCTTGTTGAAGATAGCGACGTCACCACCCTTAGTCTTCCCGAACACATTTTGGGGTTGAATGTGTGGAATAAGGTATAGCCTGGTAAGGCAGGGATGCTCTCCACAGCCCTGAACCAAGTTTCCATGACCGCACAGACATCAGCATATTCCAGTGTTAGGAGGGCTTCCAGTAAGTCCATTTTCAGGTTTAGGTTCCTAGCATTAAGTAGCATGACCTTCAATTTGTTTTTTGACAGATCTTTTATGTTGAAAGGTTTGTCTTTGGGACATTGCCTAAAAAACACATAATAGGGGAGGTGACAGCCTTAGCCCAGATCCAGAAACCCAGTGGTGACAGGTGAAGGCCATCTCTGGCAAAGCATCGAGACTTTTCAACCATGTCATCCTATGCAGACAAATACTTGATCCCCTTGGAATGACACCAGAAACTAAGCCAATAGTTGGTGTCAATTATTTTTTGTTGGTATTGTGGTATCATTCTTGGTGAAGGTAGGATGCTGCTTAGGGCTAGGGTCATACCTGCCCGGATCACATACCCTGAGAGTTCAATCATGTTTCTCTTAATATATAGTCCAGGGAGGTACATCTTAAGTTATTCACACCAACATGTACAATGACAGAATCATATTTGTATTTGTTGTGCAGAGACTTAAGTGTGTGCATGTGTTATTTAAAGATTTTGAAAAGTTCTCTTCAGAAAATATTTTGACCTTTATTATATCTATCTATCTATCTATCTATCTATCTATCTATCTATCTATCTATCTATCTATATTTAAAAGTGTTTCTAAAATAGTATTCTGATAAAATGACATAGCCATGTAATTCTGATGTCTGAGCCATAAATATCTACATGGTTACAAGACATGTAAACCACGTTTCTATGTCTTTCCTGAAAATACTGTCTATATTCTCATTCATTTTCTACTTTGTTTCTGTTATTCCATCACTCAGCATCAATGGTGTTTCAAATACTTAAAAAAAGTAATAGTAAAATTTTATGGGCAGTCTGATGCCATATAGCTGAAACATTGGTATGTCATTTGCATATTTCCCATGGGCTTCACCACAGGAGGTTTAAGGTATTACAAAGAAAATAATCTAGCTTTTCTGGGTGTTTCATTTAGTTTTTTTACAAGTATTTCAAGATGAGTGATATATGAACAAAATTTTTTTTTTCCCTCAAAAATCTTTTTTTTTTTAAAAAAAAGAAAAACATACAAATGTTAGTATTAGACTGAATCTGAACTCATCCTATCATCATTACAAATGAAAAGTCCACTTATAAACGTTGTTATGCATTTACAATTCCCCATCCTAAACTAATGTACACTGCCTTCTGACACTAAAAACTTTATGTATTTTTTTAAATATTCCCAGTATTTGCATAGCACACCAATCAGGTCCTTCAATATTTATGTATTCAATTAAAAAAGCTGTTCCCTTCCACTCCTTTCATCTCATATTATGACTGCCATCCCTCTTACTTCTCCCATCTGTTTGATAACTTCCTTCCCCTATATCCCACTTCTCTTTTAATGTTTCACAGCGGTTTCTGTTACATTCACTCTGCATCACCTGTAATTTGTAGGTGACCCCTGATTTCCAAGGCTTTACAATTTCTCTTTTTTTAATAAGCTTGCCATTAGCAACATTTTCTCTTTTCTTCTTTCTCCTTATTCTCTACTGTTCAGATACTTCAAATGATCAATAACCATCCCTCCCTGGCCTCTTTATTATATATCTCACTCCATGTTTCTTTCACTCTATACCATGTTCTTTCTACCACTTTAGAACCTCACCCCAAGTGAATATTATCAACTTCCTTTTCCCCACATCTTCAACTTTTTGAACTCTCCACAGACTTTCCTCACCTAATCGTTTTGACATTCGATGCCATGTATCCAATAAGATGGTGGGCTGGTCCTTCACCAGTCACTGTTACATTTAAGGTCTAACCTGTTTCATGAGCCTCACTCCTCTTCTCATCACTCTCACACAGCGACATTTCTTTAATCCTCCTCTCACTAATTTTATCATGACCGATCACTGCTCTCTCAGCTTTCTGTATGTTGGTGTTGGATATCTTTTGGTTTGATTTCTCTCTCTTTCATTCACTATTCTTCCCAAATATACCATTTTCATCTTAACTTCTGCCGTTCATCTTTACTACTCTCCTTTTATTTTTTTTCCCACTTTCCTGTTGATTCCTCTTCAGAAGACTACCAGACTCCATGCCGGAAAATTCAAGCACCTCTTAATTGTTCCATAAATCTAAATTGCCCCTTTTCCACTCTTCTTAACTGCTCCGCATATCAGAAACATTTCTCTCTGTTCTTCTAACTCCTTCTGTAATACATGCTAATTATTTATTGCATCACTAATGCTAATGCCCTGTGGACCTCTAAAACTTAACATTTTCTTCACAAACTTGTTCAGACCTATGTCTGTTATTAAATATATTTCCTTTTTTATATTTTTATATTTTTTCCGCATTTTCTGTCTATCTCTCTCTTATTCTCAGTACTGCATCACATTTACTACCAAAGTGTACCTTCTAAACTCAGGCATACCCATGCCCCAATTACCTTCCATACTCACATTCTTGTCCCAATCCTATGCCTCTTTCTGAACAGAAAACAAATCCTCAGCATTCTGATGGATATCCAAAACATGCACAAGGCAGGCAAACTCTTCTCGGTAAAATTTATTGCAATAATAAAGGCTCTCCAATATAACATTAATGATACAAGTTCCACAATACATTTTTGTCTTTAACTTCTTCAGATGTAAAAAATTCAACACACCAATCTTATTTTATACACACACACATTTCTAAATCCACCAAAGAAATCACACCACATTATTTAAAACTCTACGCTCTAATAATGTTAACATTTCTATTAATATAATATAAAATTCTCTAATTTTATTTATACACAATAAATAACACCTACATTATAAATAAATAATTATTACTAGAAAAACAATATTTAAAAATTATAAAAATGTAAACATATAAATCTATTTAAATGGAATAAAGCTGTACTTCATTCACAACATTATAAAACTCCCCCTTGTGGTGATATCAATAATTTATTTTTAAAAACATTTTTTTTCTAATAACTGATATTATATTTACTAATAATAACATAAAATGCTATTATATAATAAAAAATGCAAAACATATTGTTTCTAGGTTTTAAATGTTGGTTACAGCCTGGCTGCCCTTAATGAAAGAACTTGAGCTAGAGAAACAGCATTATTTAATCCAGGGACTCTACTGGCCTCTAAAAAAATTTGCAAGTAGTGTTCCATGTACTCGATTTTTGTTTCCCACATTCCGCCCCTCACATCTTTAGGGATTTCTTCTAAAACAAAAAAAACTTGTGTTTAGCCATATCACATTGCGTACTGTGTTTTTTCTTCTATTAATGACAATTCTAAAGAAAAAAAGCAGTCAGAACAGATGTAGCGGCTTACCGAGGGTATTTTTAAACTCTAATGAAAACGGAGGAAACAAATAAACACAAGCTCATGGTCTCGAGCAGACTGAAGAATCCCCAAAAAGAGGTGACTGTAACATTGATATTAGAAACAGCCAAATGTCTTTAAATGCATGGCTAGGATGTAAATTTAATTTTAATTCTACAGAGGTTGATAACAGAACACATGGACATTCTTACAATGATAATATTAGTATGTTAAATGAATTAATGTCCAAATACAGGAGTTTAGATTTGGACAACATATATCTTAAGGAATGTATTGGTATGGGTATAGTACCAAAATAATTACGAGTTTGGAAATTCCCAAACAATGTAGAACAAGAATCTGATTTTCACTATGAATTGCTTGACATGTTTAATAAATGGGGTATGGATTTAATGAGGGCTATTATAAAAGACAATGAAAGAAATATGGTGTTACTTATGGAAAACATAGAAAAAAGCTAATGAAAGTATTATTCTAGACATATTGTTCTCAGTAGATGAACATAAGAAAAAATGTTTTCAGTTAGGGAACAAATAGGTATTAAGTGCAAACAGATTGTAACACGAAAGAAAAAGAAAATTGAAAGGGATAGACAGGAATATTTGTAAAAAAACACATTACCCCCAACCTAGGCAGGTCAACCATCATTTCAATAGTGAAAATATTGACCCCCCAAGTAATAGCTAGAGATAATCAACTCTGTTACAACAATGAGGTTCAAAGAGAAGAGAGAAATATCCAGAATAATCTGCCTTCTCTTCAAAACCCTTTAGAGTATCCCCCCTCCGGAGGTCTGGAAGGATTCAGAATCAATCACCAGTGAATTACCAATGGAACAAAAGGAGGGGTATGGGGCAGAGACAGATTTTGAATGTTCCATCAGTAGAAGAAGAAAATATAATTCAGGATGGTTTTAAATATAACTATCAAGGGTTCAATATTTTCAATTTTAGTGAAATTGAAATAAATAAAAACCATTTCCTTTTACTATCTAAAGGTCTGAATTTTGTTCCATCCAAAAAATGTGACATTAGTAAGATTATGATAGATTTGAAAATGTATTTAAGGAAAATATATTTTCAATTGATATTTGAAGGGAAAGACACAGGAAAAAAATAGTAAAAGTTTACAAAGGACAAGCATCTTTAATCTACCCCTACACCCACAGTTAAGGAACCTGGAGATCAATATTGAACTTGAACTAAGGAATAATCTAAGCAAGATCAGGTTTCCCCCAAATTTAACACATAGTGAGAAAGATCTTTTATATGAGTTAAAAGAGAACAAACAACTGTGGGTTATGAGACCAGATAAGGGAGGAGGGATAGTTATCCTGAATAATATTATGTATGAGGCTAAGATATTGGAAAATTTTCAAGATGACACTAAATACAGAGAGGTATCCCACAACCATATTAATATAGCCTATCAGAAGATATACATGACTTTAAATGATTTAATGTTAAAAGGTTTTATTGATCAAAAATTGTTTGAATTTTTATACAATCCTCAGCCAAGAGTTCCATCAATTTTCGGGATACCAAAAATTCTTAAAAATAGTCATGATCCACCCCTCCGACCTATAGTGACTGCTGAAGGATCGGCCACTGTCTTTTTAGCTAGATATCTTGATACAAAATTCAAAGACCTAGTTATGAAAAATTACACCCTATTGAAAGATTCATGGGATTTTCTGAGAAACATTACCCAAGAAATATATAATAAGGATGTAATATTTGTAACTATTGACATAATAGACTTGTTTGGATCCATCCCCCACAACATCGGAATAGAGTGGATGGATGAATATTTGAGGGAAGACGCCTATTTGAGTGCCAAAGATATGCATATATGCTCTGTACTTATGGAATTAGTATTAGAAAATAATTTTATTTACTTCCAAGGAGAATTTTATCACCAGATAAGTGGCTATGGGTGCCAGGTGCGTCCCAATGTATGCTAACTTTGTGCTATTAATGTGGGAAAAGAAATACATTTTGAATAGTAAATACCGAGAATGTTGGATGTTATAAAAACTTTGTTAGATTATATCGTTATTTTTTGGAAAGGAACATATCAGATGTTCCTGGAGTTCTATCAATACATAATGGAATCCAATGAATTTTTGAGATTTACATACAGTATAGGACACAGGGAGATTTTGGATGTCACTATATATAAAAAAGATGATAGATACAATTCAAAGATGTTTAGAAAAAAAAACTATTCTAATTCCATATTACATTTTGCTAGTGCTCACCCCTATCATCTGAAGAAAGGTATCATCAAGGGTCAATATGTACGAATAAGTAGAATGACCTCAAATGAGGATAAAATCTTGAAAGAATGTAACAACTTATGTGTATGCTTACTGAGCGAGGTTATCCTGTTCCCTTGATTACACAAATTATGAATGAAGTTAAACAGGAGAGGATGAGTAGATTTGCACCCATTCTAGGTGTTAAGGAAATGAGCTTGGGAGTTACATCTAATGATAGAAGACTAGAAAAGGGTGAAGACATATTCTGTTCAGCATTCATTACTGATTATAGTGGTGATTCTAAAACCATTTGTAAAACTATTGAACAGGAATGGGTCAGGTTTAGTAAACTGACAGATTTAAACCTGAAATTTGATACACTCTTTAAATGTGTCTATAATAGAGGGTATAATATAAAAACTATTTTAGAAAGTCAACATCAGAACAAAGGAGCTACAAATAGGTGCACAATGGGAACTTTTAAATGTGACAGGTGTACCCAGTGTCCCTATATATATATATATATATATATATATATATATATATATATATATATATGGGTCTACCTGAGATGGTCGACAAGCCATTTGATCGACTTTCATTTGATCGACAATTCATTTGGTCAACAGGCAGATTTGCCCCCCTCCCCAATGTTGTGCGACCCTGGAGTTGATATATATAGTTATGGGGGGTGTGGGGAAGCCCCCTACAAAAAACTCTTATTCGACCAAATGAATTCCAAATGAAAGTCGATCAAATGATGGGAATAGACCCATATATATATATGTATATATATATATATATATATATATATATATATATATATATATATATATATATATATATATATATGTAATAAGGGCTCCATTAATCTAACCCCTAGAAATAAAATTATTACAGCAAAACAGTATAGTAACTGTGAAAGTAAGGGCGTAATATATTTAGCTTTATGTTTGTGTCAAGCATTTTACATAAGTAAAACAGAGAGGAAATTAAAGAGAAGGATATACGAACATTTAAATGCTATACATACACAGAATACTAATAATGCCCTATATAAACACAGTACGCAATGTGATATGGCTAAATACAAGTTTTTTGTTCTAGAAGAAATCCCTATAATGTGAGGGGCGGAATGTGGGAAACAAAAATCGAGTACAGGGAAGTCTACTGGCAAATTTTTTAGAGGCCAGTAGATTCCCTGGATTAAATTACGCAGTTTCCCTAGCTCCCATTCTTAAATTTAGGGGCAGCCAGGCTGTAGCCAACATTTAAAACCTAGAAACAGTATGTTTTCCATTTTTTATTATATGATAGCATTTTATGTTATTATTAGTAAATATAATATCAGTTATTAGAAAAAAAAAATTTAAGATAAATTATTGATATCACCACAAGGGGAAGTTTTATAATGTGGTGAATGAAGTATAGCTTTATTCCATTTAGATAGATTTATATGTTTACATTTTTATAATTTTTAAATATTGTTTTTTCTAGTAATAATTATTTATTTATAATGTAGGTGTTATTTACTGTGTATAAATAAAATCAGAGAATTTTATATTATATTAATGGAAAATGGGAAAGTGAAACAGTGAACAAAGAGGTGAATTTAAAATCTGAATCTGCTATTGTATTCAAACTGATATGAGACCTTTAAGAAGTAACTTTACAGAAAGACATTATGACTGGCCAGCTGGATAGCAAGGCCGTATTGTATCTAAAGGAAAAGTTTTTTTAAATGTACTGCATCAGCATTATTAGATGAATAGAATACTGTTAGTAAAAGTGATGTAGATGCCTTGTGACTAACCACGTCAGTAAGGTGGGCATAACTTGAATGTAAACACTATAAAATATTCTGTACTTCCTGCATCATGTCAGACAAAATTCTGTACTTGTATGTTTTTTTGCCTCCTGGTGTACACTAGTAAACTTTTGAATCTGAACCTCCTGTGTATTGAATTCTGATTTTTTATTTAACAATTTGGTCCTTTCGAGATGGAATTCCCTTGGTAAGCTGCAGATCAGAGTGTATCAGTGGTCGAATACTGTGCTGGAGAAGTTACCAAAATGGTTCTTCTTGAGTGAAAAGACCTCCGACTGAATTGTCATGTGTAAAGAGGCTGGCCACTTTCTGATCTGTGGCCGAAGAGCGGAATTTGACCATTTTCAAGACCAGGAGGCTCAGGTAGGAAGAATTTGCCTTTTTTCTGTTTCAGATCAGGGACTAGGTTACAGTATATTGTTGTCAAGATTTGTTTTTGCAGATCAGGGATAACAGGAAGTACTGTATATTTTGTCAAAGATCAGGGTAACAGAATAAGGTAGACAAGTTATTCTAGATAAACTGTAAACAGGAACTAAGAATTTGACATCATGTGATAAAAAAATAGGGTTACGTAACATTTTCTTTGACATGGGTAATCAGTGCACTAAAACCTCGCGAGATCCGCCCCTAACCGAAGACGCAAAATACATGCTATTACAGCGTGCTGATAATGTTAGGTATTATACGAAATGGGTTAACAAATATGAATTTGATGGTAAACTAGATAAACTTACACTAGTTAAACTCCTTAAACAGCTTAAATCTGATGCAGGAGGTCAGGCAAAAAAGCAACGCCAACTAGGCATACCTCAAGCACACAGGTGGATTAAGGAAGCAAATCGTAGGGAACAGAAGCTTAAAAATTCAAAAAACATTATTTTTAGACAAAGAGGATAATAACTTGGTAATAGCTACAGCTCCTCCTCCTCCCTTACCTCCACCCTTACCCTTTTAAGGATATGAAGCAAGTGTACAGGCTGGTCCGCCTCCGCGTTACCCTGAAGTTTCAGTAAGACAACAACCATTTGTTAGAGATCCTATTGAGACTAGGTCTTGACCACATAAAACACATAGGGACACAGAATCATACCAGATAGAGAGGAATCTACAGGATGAGAGTGAGGAAGAATATGCTCACTTATAGAAGTTCCAAATACTCAGGCAGGACAGGAAGGGCAGGATCCAACACTCTTAGTATATAGACCATGGACACCAGAAGATATCCGGAAGGCTACTGAGGGAATCCCCCATCCGAAAGTTAATTTTATGAAATTTTTAGAAGATTTACAAGGCATGAGGTTAACTTTGAAAATGAAAAAACGGAGGTCACAAATCACGCCAGTCGAAGTAATGGATAAATCCTTTTACTTAATTTGTAAGCGCTTTCATGCACTAGGATGTGTGCACTTCTTCAGACAAATTGCAATGTAAAACTGAACATTTTTATATAAAGCTGTGGACAAGCCTTCTTGTTACCCACTCATGTCATTATTCAATTAATTCCTGTTAACCAATTACTTTGAGCTTGAATTCTTAAAGCTCCCGATTAACATTTAAAATGCTATTGTTCCACACATTTATATTACCTAACCAACCAGCTACTAAATTCATGTAGAGCAATATACAAAATTCGAAATCTTAAACACAAGTAAACATACAAAAATAATCAAATCATATTTAAAACCTTCTATAAAAATATTTGCTAAATAAATTGTGCGAATCTAAAGACAATTAATGTTGTTTCTAGACTGTAAAAAATGTGTATATTTTTTAAAAAATTATATGTATATATATATATATATATATATAAATATATTTTGTGTAACAAATATGATTAATCAAAAAATGTATATATATATATATATATATATATATATATATATATATATATATATATAGTAGATACAAATTTATAACTTTATAAAAAACACGCGAATGTGAACACTATTTCTAAAAATCTTGTTCATCTATCTAAGGCTTTAATATTAAGTAAACATTTTATTTAACACGTATCATTAATCCCTGGGAATGTGTAAGCATTTGTTTTTAATTGCCAAAGAAGTTCATGTTCTTGTAACTTTAAATACCATGCACCACCTCTGGAATTTTTGTGAACTTTTTCAACTACATTGAACAAAAAACTATGTGAACTATTGTCCATAATATGCTTGGCTAAAGCATTTGATGGATTTTGTTTTGAAATGGCGAATACGTGTTCATAAATACACGTCTTTAATAGATGTTCTGTTTTCCCAAAATAATAGGCAGGGCACTCTTTACACTTGGCAAGATAGACTACCCCTTGACTTTCACAATTATATTTATCGTTAATGTAATATTTAATACCTCTGATTGTGAAGGTTGAGCCTATTTGAATAAATTTACAATATTTACAGTGACCACACTTAAACATCCCTTTATTTACTTTAAAAGTTTTTAAAGGAAACTCCAATAGGTTTTTTATGGAAAGTGCCTTCTTATATACTATGAGAGGTTTAGGACCCAATATAGAATGAAGTTGTTTATCTTGTATGATACATTCCCAGTTATTTTGTAAAACACCATGAATTTGTCTTGCGTAGGAATTAAACTGGGTAAGGAAACTGATGTTGTAATTAGTCGTAGTACGGCTATTACTTTCGATGTTTTTCTCAACTGTAGTGGTATTTTGACTTATTTGGTCAATATTGCTACATATTCCTTTAAAAATCGGACTTATTAGTCCAACTTTCCTTTTATTGTTAACTTCCCAAAAGACTGCGCTAACCAATCTATTTGGGTAACCTCTGTTAAAAAACATTTCACAAAGTTGCCAACATTCTTCTTCAAATGCTTCATCTGTCGAACACATACAAGAAGCTCGGACAAATTGTCCTTTAACTACTCCCTTCTTTTGATAATAAGGGTGGCAACTAGTGAAATGTAAAAACAAATTGCTATATGTTGGTTTTCTATAAATTTTAGTAGTGAATGTGTCATTTTCTAAATCTTTTGCAATATTGATGTCCAAAAAATTGATTGATGTACCACTAAGTTTACTGCGCAGGAGAAGTTACCAAAATGGTTCTTCTTGAGTGAAAATACCTCCGACTGAATTGTCGCGTGTAAAGAGGCTGGCCACTTTCTGATCTGTGGCCGAAGAGCGGAATTTGACTATTTTCAAGACCAGGAGGCTCAGGTAGGAAGAATTTGCCTTTTTTCTGTTTTAGATCAGGGACTAGGTTACAGTATATTGTTGTCAAGATTTGTTTTTGCAGATCAAGGACAAAAAGAAGTACTGTATATTTTGTCAAAGATCAGGGTAACAGAATAAGGTAGACAGTTATTCTAGATAATTTATTCTAGATAAACTGTAAACAGGAACTAAGAATTTGACATCACGTGATAAAAAAATAGGGTTATGTAACATTTTCTTTGAAATGGGTAATCAGTGCACTAAAACCTCACGAGATCCGCAAAATACATGCAATTACAGCGTGCTGATAATGTTAGGTATTTTACAAAATGGGTTAACAAATATGAATTTGATGGTAAACTAGATAAACTTACACTAGTTAAACTCCTTAAACAGCTTAAATCTGATGCAGGATGTCAGGCAAAAAAGCAACACCAACTAGGCATACCTCAAGCACACAGGTGGATTAAGGAAGCAAATCGTAGGGAACAGAAGCTTAAAAATTCAAAAACATTATTTTTAGACAAAGAGGATAATAACTTGGTAATAGTTACAGCTCCTCCTTCTCCTCCCTTACCCCCTCCCTTACCCTTTTCAGGATATGAAGCAAGTGGACAGGCTGGTCCGCCTCCGCGTTATCCTGAAGATTCAGTAAGACAACAACCATTTGTTAGAGATCCTATTGGGACTAGGTCTCGACCACATAAAACACATAGGGACACAGAATCATACCAGATAGAGAGGATTCTACAGGATGAGAGTGAGGAAGAAATATGCTCACTTATAGAAGTTCCAAATACTCAGGCAGGACAGGAAGGGCAGGATCCAACACTCTTAGTATATAGACCATGGACACCGGAAGATATCCGGAAGGCTACTGAGGGAATCCCCCATCCGAAAGTTAATTTTACAAAATTTTTAGAAGATTTACAAGGCATGAGGTTAAGTTACCACTTGAATGGGGAAGAAGTAGAAAAAGTAGTAAGACAAATTATAGGTCCAGATTGGCACATGATTTGTGGCACCTGGAATCCTCGTAATGCAGAACTTAGGCCACTTCCACATAGTGACGCAGAGTTAGACAACAGAGTGAAAGGTCTGACAGACAGAATCTCTGAGAAATGGAAACCTAGAGCAGACTGGACTTGCATTAATCAAATCACACAACAGGAAAATGAGACAATAGATGGATACTATGCTAGATTATTAGAATGTTTTAATAATCATGGCGGTATGTCAATTCCTGAGAACCAAATGAATGATTCCCCATATGAACAACAATTAAAAAATGCATTTTTGAAAGGTTGCATTGCACCTATTAGTAGCTTCATTACGAAGCATATGATAGATCATCGAACAGGGAGGCTACAAGCCTTACTTGAATACTCTAGACATGCTGAGAGACATTTTAATAGTAAAAAGAAGAAGAAGGTGCAAGTCTTCAATGCTGAAGACGGAGCTGAAGTATTTGTATTACAGTCAGGTAAAAAGGGCAAGAAGAATGCCCAGGGAAACAAACAGTCTGACAAACGATCAGAAGATTTTGAAGAGAGGAAAAAGGGAGGTGAATGCTTCAAATGCGGGGAAAAAGGGCATCTAGCAAGGGATTGTAGGCAAAACAAGAAGGTAATTACAGAAGATAAAGGGGATGAGGACTGACTATATGATAGTGAGGATACATCATATGAAAGTCAGGAATCACCAGTAACAGCTAGAATAGAAAAGACAAATGCCAATGTAGTAGAAGGAGTAGAGGAAGTACAAATTGACTTAGACAAAAATGGAAATGACATTTTAGATTTAGCATTGTTGAGCCTGGAGCTCTACCTAGCAGATACAAAACCAGAAGTGACACTTCTGGTGGAGGGAAGGGAAGTCAATTTCCTGTGTGACCCAGGAGCATCACAGACTTTGATAGACCCCTCCAAGTTACCAGAACATTCCGAATCACCTGATTATATTTTAGTAAAAGCAGCAAACGGACAGCTATACAGGGAGCCACTCTCCCATGATATAGCAATAACTGACCCTGTTTCAGGTAGGACCCAGAGAAGTAAAATAGTTGTTTCTGCAAAGTGTCCAGTAAACCTATTGGGCAGGGACCTTATGCAGATATTTGGCATAGCAGTAGTTCCAACTGTACAAGGTATGGAGGCACAGAGACAAATGGATACCTTTGTCGTGTGATCGGAGGGTGAAACCTTTTATTGGTACAGCCAGGACCTAGTCACGACTGGTCCAGGGGCAGTGACCGAGGAGCTGATGAACGTTGCCATCAGTAAAGCCCCCTCCCTTGACACTGATCAACAGCATTTGTTACACTGTACTCTATATTACTGTACCACACCAGGACCTGATAGAGAGTATGAGCAAGAACTGTTTAGAAATCGTGCAACTAGATTGGTTTTGCGTACTTTGTACTTGGATACTGAGGGGAACAGTGTAGTTAGCTGTTCATTGCCTCAAGAATTCCTTGCATTGTATAGATCAAATTGGTTGCCACATGTCAGCCTGACAAAGAACAAAAGTGTTAAATGGGCAGACTTAGGAGAAAAAGTAACAAGATGGGAGAAACAGACTGATTTAGAGCTGTCAGAACAAGGGATACAAAAACAAAAACTGAATTGGTTGACACAGACACATCCAGCTGTACACTTGCAATCTAGCAAGGACAGCTGATTAGCATTTTTATTAGAAGAAGAAGAAAAGGCCTTGTGTGAAATTCCAACAACTCTGTGGTCAACAGGCAAGTCAGATGTAGGACTTATTCGGACAGCAGGACCAGTTACAATTACCCCAAAGTCAACTTTTAGACCACAGTAAAGACAATACCCTTTGGGAAAGGATGCAGAAATAGGAATTAAGCCTATAATAGCAGCATTACTCAAAGAAGGAGTACTGGTAGAATCTCCTGATTCACCATGTAATACACCCCTATTTCCTGTTAAAAAAGCAAATGGGGAATGACGGATGGTACAAGATTTACAAGCTGTAAATAATGCAGTAATACCTAGAGCACCTATGGTGCCAGACCCACATACCTTGTTAAATGATTTAGAACCACAACAGAAGTATTTCTCTGTGGTAGATATTAGCAATACTTTCTTTTCAATACCTATACATCATGATAGTCAATATTGGTTTGCATTTACATTTCAGGGTAAAAGGTATACATATACTCGACTACCACAGGGATATTGTGAGAGCCCAACAATTTTTGCACAAGAAATGGCTAGCAACCTGGCAGGATTTACCCCACCAGGAGGTAATCAAATTCTACTTTATGTAGATGACATCTTGCTAGCAGCCCCCACCCAGCAGCAGTGCAGGGAGGATACTGTATCATTATTGAAATTTTTAGCAATACAAGGACACAAAGTAAACAAAAGTAAGTTACAACTTTGGAGAAAACAAGTTAGATACTTGGGATATATAATATCCAATGAAGGTAGAATACTAGATGAGGAAACAAAAACAGCAATTTTGCAAGCACCCAGACCAACAACCAAGAAAGAAATGATGTCTTTCTTAGGTACAACTAATTTTTGTCAGAGCTGGATACCAAATTATGCTTTGGAATCTGCTCCACTGACTGATTTGATATATAAGACACCAATGGCAGCACAAGATATTTTACAATGGACAACAGAAGCAGAAACATCTTTCTGCAGGTTGAAGCAGTTGATAGCTTCTTCATTAGTTTTAGGACTTCCAAATTATCACAAACGTTTTTTTCAGACTGTAGATTGTAAGCAAGGGTACATGACGTCAGTATTGACGCAACAACATGGGGACAAGCAACGCCCTATAGCTTACTATTCATCACAGTTAGACCCAGTGGCGCGATCTTTGCCTCACTGTGTACAAGCAGTAGTTGCAGCTGCAATGGCAGTGCAGGCTTCGGCCTCAGTGGTGTTATTTCACCCTCTCACATTGAGAGTGTCTCATGCAGTTGCAATAATTTTACTACAAGAGAAAATGGCATACCTTTCTCCTGCTAGACATCTTTCATGTATGACTATACTGCTGAGCCAACCTCATATGACAATTGAACGATGTACGACATTGAATCCAGCAACATTACTTCCAACTCCTGTGGAGGGCACACCACACAGCTGCCTGCAGGAAATTGAACAGTTAGCTTTACCTAGACAAGATCTTACAGATATGCCCTTGGATAATGCTGAGGTGACATATTACGTGGATGGCTCATGCAGAAGGGGTCCTACAGGGAAGAATCTGGTGGGATATGCAGTAGTTACAGACACTGAAATTTTAGAAGCTCAATCCTTACCACACAACTTATTTGCACAAGCAGCAGAGTTGATAGCTTTGACAAGAGCATGTACTTTAGCAAAAAACAAGTGTGTAAACATATATACTGACAGTCAGTATGCTTTTTCTACAGTACATGTATTTGCACAACAATGGAAAAATAGAGGAATGATTACATCCAGTGGAAAACCTATTAATCATGTGCAATTTATTTTGGAGCTATTAGAATCTATTCAGTTACCTATCAAAGTAGCTATTTGTAAATGTGTAGCTCATACAAAACAACAGGATAAGATTTCAAAAGGTAATGCATGAGCTGATGCAGCTGCAAAGCAAGCAGCCTCAGACTCAGAAACTTTACTTTTAAATGAGGAATTACAACCCTCTGAGATTTTAGATTTAGACATGTTAAAAACAATGCAGACGCTTACTACAAAAGCAGAAAAACAAAAATGGGTAAAACGAGGTGCAATTCTTGAGAATGGACTGTACATTTCCAAAGAAAGAAAACCGATATTGCCATCTAATTTATTTAGATATGCAGCTTTGTTGAGCCATGGGCAGAGCCATGTCTCAACAGGGGGGATGGTACAGTTAGTAAATCGAATATTCCAAACATACGGGTACATAAACTACACAAAAAAAATTTTGTGCAGCTTGTCATACTTGTAACAAGCACCATGCACAAGGAGCATTTAAAACCAAGCAAGGAAGTTTTCCTATACCACCATACCCGTTCCATAATATTTGTATGGATTTCATAAAATTGAATAAATGTGAAGGGAAGAAGTTTTGTTTAGTTATTGTAGACATGTTTTCTAAATGGGTAGAAGCTTTTCCAACCAAAAACCGGATGCAGCAACAGTGGCAAAAGCCCTGATAAAAGAAGTAATCCCTAGATTTGGCATTCCGGAGAGGATTTATAGTGACAATGGCACACATTTTGTGAATCAGACGATTCACCAGCTTGGGATATTTTTTGGTATCTCCTTAAAGAACCATTGTGCCTACCACCCACAGTCAGCAGGACTGGTGGAAAGGTACAATGGTACCCTAAAAAGTAAACTTAGGAAGCTAGTAGAGGAGACCCAAAAGAATTGGATATACTGTCTGCCTTTAGCACTGCTGAGTATGAGAACGGTTCCAAATGTAAAGGGTTTGACTCCCTTTGAAATGGTTTTTGGGAGAGTATATTATGTGCCTCAGTGGAAAGCTCTCATGCCTGCAGAGCAAGAGGCTGACAGTTCGTTAGCAGAATATATGAAGAAATTGTTAAGGAATAAATCTGTTTTGCAGTTTAACTCTTTTTCAGATAAGGAACAGACCAGACCGGTGTAAGCAGTCTTGGCCCCAGGGTCGTAGGTCTGGCTGAAAGTGACGAAAAGGAAAAACTGTGCGAGTCCAAAGTGGGAAGGTCCATACCAGGTTTTGTTGGCAATGCCTACTGCAGTTAGAGTGGCCAAGAGGACGTCCTGGGTTCATTTGACGCATTGTAAACCGGTAAAGAATTTTCAACTTGATAAAAACTTTGAGACTGATACACAACCAGACCAAGATGGCCAAAAGCAAAGCGAATAGAAGTTTAGATCAACCCCAGAGATGTTGCATAATCATTTTGTTGTGTGTATATTTATTAACTGTAATTGTGACAATTTTTTCTCTTGCTTTGGTTCATCCTACACACAACCACACAAGTGAAAGTGGGAAGGCGTGATGAAACGTCTATAGACTGGCATCCGAATTTTAACACATACCTGGCCATGAAACATGTGTATGCAGAGACTATGAACATTTCAAATTGCTGGGTTTGTACAGCTATACCAACAGCATATGGAGGACTGATAATGTCCGCTGTCACTTTGGGGATAAATGAGACTTGGGAGAATTTACTTTTCGACACAGAAACTGTGAGATCACAGGACAAAATAGCTTTATTTTTACCTGTCACACAAAAAGGAGTTGTATGTTTCTACAAAAACGACACCCTCCAGGTGGGCTGGAGCAATTTTAATATAACCATATCTTACCGATGTTATATTAAGAATGGTAATGGCAATACCTTTTGCAATACTAATTATGACTCGTATTTAAACTCATTGAAAACAACTATGAGTGACATTCAAAAAAACCCTGTTTTGTTTAAACAATTGTCAGTTATAGATCAGAAAATGTTTCATGCAGGGCTGATGCGTATTAGTACTAAAGTAGAGAACTGTTATTTTATTTTTGGGAAAAAGGCATATAAATGGTTACCTGAGAATTGGTCTGGCAGTTGTTTTTTGGGTTATCTGGTTCCAGCAATAAGACATACTGCAGAATTACCTTTGGGTAAGATACGAAACGTAAGGGAAATAGCTCGAAAATCTGAAGGTCCAGTTAAGAAACCTATGAATCCAGTTGGGAAGATCGAAGCTGGTTGGAAAGACCATAATTCAGTAAAAGACAAAAGTGAATTGACTCATATGGACTTGGGTGACAGTGTTATATCCTGGGCAGGAATACTACCAGCTTATGGAGCAGTCAAATTGATCTGGGAGCTGAGGAAGTTGTCGAAACTTCTTGAAGTAATGAGTAATGCAACTTTTTCCGCCCTAGAATTGGTGACTGATGAACTGAATGCAATGAGAACTGTTGTGCTACAAAATCGGATGACTCTTGACTTCACCCTAGTGGCGAGAGGTGGTACATGCGCGCTTATCAAAGAAAAATGTTATGCTTTCATCCCTGACAATCGCCACGAGATAAATAATCACCTAGAGGTAATTCAGCAAGTATCAGCCATGACTGAACCAGGCCCAAACCCACTGACGGACTTCTTCCAGAATCTGTTTGGGGGGTGGGGTTCCATCCTAATGAACATTCTAATTGCTATTTGTGTGGGTATACTCCTAATAGGAGCATGTGTTTGCTGTGGAATTCCCTGCATGAAAAGATTAATCAAAGATTTTATTGGTGTATCTGTTATTGAAACTTTCTACCAAGATATTGAAATTGAAAGATTGATTTCAGATTACACTTTTTCTGAAGTATAGATTAAATGACTCACCTAGCTGAAAATCCTGAGTGGGAAAGGCTAGGAGATGAAATGACACTATGCATACTTCAAAATAGAATAAAAAGTATTAATAGGGGGAAAATGTTAGAAAAATATGTATTTAAATATATGTCAAATGCTAGTTTAAAAGCAAGGTAGTTTATAATGCATTTTATTCTATTAATCATATAACAGAAGGGATAAAATTCATGTGTAAATGCAAGTAGCTTGTGAAACTGCAGTGTGCTTTGACCCCTGACCCTGGCATCTGCCAGCTCAGCAAGCTTAATGTTATGCTTTTCATAAGTGATTATCTGCTGGGTCAGGAAATTAAAATGTGTCAATCTTCCGCTCCTTCCTGATAAGATAACGTGTCCTTGTAAATAATTAAATCTTCCTTTCCTGATGTAGTAACTTGTCCCTGCAAGATAAAAACACAGCTGGTGGGAAAGTGAAACAGTGAACAAAGAGGTGAATTTAAAGTCTGAATCTGCTATTGTATTCAAACTGATATGAGACCTTTAAGAAGTAACTTTACAGAAAGACATTATGACTGGCCAGCTGGATAGCAAGGCCGTATTGTATCTAAAGGAAAGGTTTTTTTAAATGTACTGCATCAGCATTATTAGATGAATAGAATACTGTTAGTAAAAGTGATGTAGATGCCTTGTGACTAACCACGTCAGTAAGGTGGGCATAACTTGAATGTAAACACTATAAAATATTCTGTACTTCCTGCATCATGTCAGACAAAATTCTGTACTTGTATGTTTTTTTGCCTCCTGGTGTACACTAGTAAACTTTTGAATCTGAACCTCCTGTGTATTGAATTCTGATTTTTTATTTAACAGTATTAAATAAGACTGGTGTGTTGAATTTTTTTACATCTTAAAAAGTTAAGGACGAAAACGTACTGTGGAACTTGTATCGTTAATGTTATATTGGAGAGCCTTTATTGTTGCAATAAATTTTGCCGGGAACAGTTTGCCTGCCTTGTGCATGTTTTGGATATCCATCAAATTGCTGAGGATTTGGTTATGGTTGTTTGCATCACTCTTCTTTCTGAACAAACCTATAACATACCTTCTGTATTTCCACTAGCTGAAGGCTTTATCTGCACATGCCTTAATAAGTCAGTCACTAATAGTAACACCATCATGTTTACTGCCTCTGTTCTCCTACTTCCAACTCGTCTTCTTCACAGTGACAAACTATTTATCTAATATCTATTTGGCCATATCCCACAAATCCTTATTTTTTTATCTCCTCCACTGTACGGTATTGCTTAACTCACAGGTACATCTCTCTTCCCCTTGACCATCACAAGTCTACTGCATTTTGAACTCCTTTACACCTTGGTTACTTGGGACTTCTTAAAAAGGTACACCAGACATGATTATCTACCAAATTCCTCAAAGATATGCAATTCTTGAAGCAGCATCCCTTCTGCATCCTCCAATAATAACATGCAGTTGTCACTAACAATGTTTAGACTCAATATTTCCCCTTAATACAGTACATTTCTCTCTTCATATTTATCCTGTGAGCTATTTTTTTAACTAAAATAAAAATCTCTCAAAATAAAGTAAGGATCTCTCTCTCTTACTACCCTCCCTAGGCTAACTCTGCCCAAATACACCTCATATTTACTCTGTTTTTGCTATTTGGGTTCCTATATAGAGCTCCAATACTCTGCAATTCCTATCTTTTCCCTAAAGGGTTTAGCATCAATTCTCAGTGTATCAGAATTACTTTTGAATATTCATAAATACCATGTCTGTTCCCTTAATTTTCTTTCTCACACACCAACCAATAAAATTTAATAACAACCTCCAGTGATTTCTAGATGATCAAGCCTTAACAAAATCCACCTAAGAGTACCTACCATGTTTGTAAACTGACCAGAATTGGTCTAAGACTTGGGCTACTATTTCTGCAAAGCTGAAACACTCTCTGTTTTCTTCACAGTTCTGCTTGCAAACTGAATTAGATGATATGATGAATAACATGACAATCTGTATGATATGCCCTTTGTTTACCATTGCATATTGTATTTAACATTGTATTGCGTACAAATGATGAGACAAATGTGAAACTATGGCACTGCTCCTTCTGTGCTTTTTTGTAATCTGATATTTTGTCATTGTAAATGTATTTTGTAATACTTTATCTATTAATATAATGCTTACATCCCATGTTCCATTAAAACAAGTTGCTTTCTATACACTAAATAAAGTAAATAATACACACCAATAAGCACTTTCATAAGTTCATGGGTTCATAGATTGGTACTAGGCTATCAGCCCTAGGGCCTATACAAGCCTAGCCATAACAACTCCCTGGATATTTCTTCCCACAATATTTACTTTCCTGGACCCCTGTCTAGCAGGGTGACTGATGTGATCCCTGGGGTGAATTTCCTATCTCCCATCAGTTATCAAGGTTCCTTTTGAAGAGGGCCAAGGAAGCACTCTGCTTGACATGTATGGGCAGTCTATTCCAGAGTATGGGGAGTTTCTGGGTCGGGAACCTATCCCTCCAGCATGTTTTGTTTATTGTGATGACAAGGTTTAGATCCTTGGAGCTTGTTGCTCTGAGGGATTGGGATTTCTTTAAGTGTAGCATGTCCAACAGCTCAGGGTTTGACATGGCCTTGTATGTTAAGCAGAGTTCACCTCTGAGTAGACGATATGCCACAGAGTATAGCTGGAGTTTTTTTAGACGATTGGCATAGGGCATCTGTTTTAGGCCTGTGATTCTTTTAGTGAGGCATTTCTGCAGACTTTCCAGCTGTTGCATATGTCTTGTGAGGTACATACCAAATAGGGCGATGTACTCTATAATGGGTCTAATGAGGGATGAGTACAGTGGGACACTGACCTCCTTTTTTTCTAGATGAAAAGCCCTTAGTGATGAGGTGTGCCACACAGAAGGATCTCCTGACTGCTGTGGCAATGTGGTTATCGAAGGTGAGAGCTCTGTCCACCTGTGTCCCTAAGTCTCTCATCACATTTTCGGTGTTTAGTGTACTGCCACCTATGTGGTAATTCATGGGTACATGTTTTTTTCCCAAAGGGGATAACTATACATTTTTTGGCATTAAGCTTGAGCCCATGGCTCTGGCACCAAGCATCTGTTTCTGTAAGGCCCTTTTGTAGAATATCCACATCAAAGGGTTAAAACAAGGAAAGTATGTGCTGTCATCTGTACTGAATTAAATTACTCCATCCCAGTAGTATACACAATAAAGTTAGATGAGCAGCTACTAAACGCAATCACACTTTCCTCATTTATGATTATCTAAATAACTGCAAAGCTCTACTGAGTAACAAGATACATTAAGCTAAAAGTTTCTGAAATTCTATCCATAAGACTAGAGCTCTGTTTTGAAAATTTACTCCAACCCAACCACCCTTCTCTTGTGGTTTTAGAAGTTTGTGTTTTTGGCTTCCATCCGTTATGGTAATCTGACTTCCAAAGTCCCTCCTTTCCATCTTTCATTGCTATTGTTTGTTGTGTAACCTATTTAAGTACATTCCTACCAAATGTTTTCCATATATCTATACTGTAATACTAAATGCCCAGACAGCAAACCAGTACTGCAGTTAAACCTTCCTTACTACAGATTATCTCCTGATCATTTTCCCAGCACTCCTATCTGCTTGTAGCCCTCTCCAAACTCTGAGGGGGTCCTGAGTTAATCTTGTTCTATCCTTGCAGATGAAAGATTTATTGTTTTGTTTGTTTGATTTGTACTTCAGTTAACTGTTTAGAGTACTACTTTATTTTTGCTTTATGCATTGATTTTTGCTTTTAAATTAGTCAAAAGGTTCCTAGTAATTGAAATTGTTAAGATTTTTTTTTAATTATTTTGTTGTAGCGTTACACTCGTAAGCAATCTTTCTTGGTGTTATTACATTAAGAGGTTAGCAGTGATATGTACAGACACAAACACCAAGAAAGTACATTTTTATTCATAAAACTTCCCTTAGAACTGAAACCTGAAAATTAGTGTGACTAAAACAAAGCCACTGAAAGGACACAAGCTAAGAGGTGTTAGCTTGCACAATTAACAGCACTACTGTCAAATCTTAACACGATCTAACCTAGTCTATGCCAAACCCTACAGACAACCTAAGGAGATCTCTGTATAACCCACTCCATGACCTATAGTAACCCATCCAAATACAGATCTGGACAACATAGATATGCAAATTCCAAATGTCTCAGTAGCTGACTTTGCAGACATGGATATCCTGAGATAATGTGGCAATTGTCTCATGATCACAGACAGCCATTTAATCCTTAAATAGACAAACACAGTATGTGAGAGATGCACATACACATTTTCATTGGAGGCAAACATCTCACACACAATCAAGGTTGTCAAGGGCACACAGACTACATCCTCCATACATGGTCTCCATCATACACTTGGAACAAGTTATGCTGAGGCACTAATAGCATTTTTCCCAAACCTCAAAGACCTTTTAAGCATATAAACAACATCATCTATCCTCAGTAATCTCTGAAGCATTCAAAAAAGCAGCAGTAAACACCACAGACACATTTATGCATATTGAAGTCTCATGCACATAAGGTCATCGAACACATTACCTGGTTGTTTTCTCATAGGGGATTCCATTGTATGACAAACATATGGCCCACTCAGTAGACTGAGCAAGAAGATACTGGTTAGTTGCTTATCTGGAGCCAGGATCCAGAAAGTTACTCATGCCCTCAAGTGACTTCAAATCAGGAACCAGTATAATTCTATCATATTCCATGTGGGCATTAATGACCTCAGATGTACTTTCTGGACTATATAAAGAGAAATATTGTTGATCACTCTGAATATGTGTCTTGGGCAGGTATGTGTCTTGCATTGACTAACATTCTACCTTTACCAAAGATGATGCCACAAAATGAACAAGAGATGATTGACTTCTATAATTGGTTTGCTTCTGGCTTAGCTTTTGGTGTCTTTCCAGGGATAGTCAATATTTGTCAGCATGAGAGACTTGGGGTGGTCTGTATCTGTCTCCCCTAGGCCTCTGAATGTTGGCTAAAACTTTATGTACCCCCCTTAAAGCCAAAGTGAAAAAAACTACCAACACAGCAAATAAAACCCAAAGAAACCTAAAGTTGTTACTGCTCAGTGCTATTAGCCTAAACAAGAAACTCCACACCCTACAAGCTCTCCTGATTCTGGAGAATATAGCTATCTGTACCATTACCAACACATGGTTTAAATCTACAGAAAGTACTCCAGCAGTGCAAGGCTTTACTGCTTGCCCCACATTTAGACCATTAGCTGCACAGACACTGATGAAAGGTGGAGGAGAGTCAATCTATATTAGTAACAAGAAAATGCAGCACATCAGTGTGACGAACTGGTGGATAATGGTGCCATCTTCACTCAGCAGATGAATGTAGCAAATTTTCTGGCTGACAAATTCACCTCAAACTTCAACCCTCCACCTTTCCCTCCTTTCCCCATAAACTACCTACTAGCATGATTCCCTGCCAAAAATTAACAGGGAGCAGGCCCTGGCAGCAGTTGCCAAGGCCAAAAATGCAGCCTCAGTTGGACCCAAAAATATGCAATGATGCCTCCTACAAAACGTGAAACATAATCTACCGGGACCACCTAAGTCACTTTTTAACTATAGCCTCAAAACAGACTTAGTACCATGTAAATGGAGGACTGTAGCAATTATCCCACTTCTCAAGGGTGGACCATAAACCGACCCTGGAAACTACAGACCTATTAGTCTGACTAGTCTAATATGCAAAGTCATGGAACAAAGTATCATGGAAATGATCAATAAAAATATAGGTAACCTTCAGACACCAGACCCAGCTCAGTTTGGCTTTGTCAAGGGATGGCCATGCTTACTAAAGCTGGTGGACCTCATTGAGAAGGTCACCAAGGCAATGGATGAAGGGAAAACAGTACATGCCACCTACCTCAACCTGGCTAAGGTATCGATACAATAATCCACTTGGATATTGTTGACAAACTCACCAAACTGGGCATAAACCCCTTTACCACTTGCTGGATTGCCAGTTGGATCACAGACAGGGTACAGGAAATCAAGATTGGAGATACCACCTTGACTAAGTCACTGGTCACCAGAGAGGTACCTTAAGTCTCCATGTTCACATGGGGCTCCTCCTAGTAGGCATCTACTTCTTGGAAGTAAAATCTAATGTCAATGGCCTTTGACTAACAAGTTCACAGATGACTGCAAACTGGGAGCTATCATAGATTTCCCCCATGACATAAAATTCTTACAAGAGGGCCTAACACAGACAAATGACTAGTGCTAAAGTCACAGATTAAAACTCAGTGTGAAGAGATGCATTATAGTGCTTTTTAGAAAAGCTGCCACCCAGCCTAATTATTCGTCGATAATATACCCCAAAGAGTTGACCCAGTAGTCAGGAATCTGGGAACAACAGACAGTAATTTGGCCTTTGACCAACTTGTGGTCAAGATAGTAAGAAAATCATTCTATGTCATCCAAATTATGAATACGTTCATGGCATCCACGTCCAAGGAAGTCATAATGCCACTTTATTCAGCCCATATCAGATCCAACATTGAGCATAATACCCCCTTTGGCATGTACCTGATGAGACATATGCAACAATTGGAATGCCCACACTGTCCTACATGGACTGCCTTAAAAGCTCTGTCTCTATACTCTGTCTCTT
The DNA here is from genome assembly GCF_019279795.1 of Protopterus annectens. NCBI lineage: Eukaryota > Metazoa > Chordata > Ceratodontiformes > Protopteridae > Protopterus > Protopterus annectens. Next base: position 487,350,322 of record NC_056744.1, read on the forward strand.
TCAAGATCCTGAGAGGCAATCTAAGCCTGGCATAAAAGGCATCCTCATGTCCAGCTCTGATGGGCATTTTCCACATCCAGAAAATGTTCAGCATCAGTAATACTAGATACAAGCATTTAAATTTGGCTTGTGATACAAATAAGACATGTTGGCGTGACAGATATGTGTCACAGAGGATCCCGATCCTCTGGAACAGACTCCCCATCCATGTGAAGCAGTGTCCATCCTTAACCCTATTTAAGCATAGCATTGTCCAGTGGATTGGAAATCAGAACTTCACCCTGGACAGATGCAGACAGAAATTTCAAAGTAACATACCCCCCACACCCCACATAACATCTAGAAATGTCCTAGCTAACTTACCCCCTCCTAATAAACACCCATGATACATAGAGACACAATTCGATTGGATTGCATGACTAGGCTTTTAAAAGCCCTGGTGATTATTAATCTATTATATATTATTTATTTATTTGCCATTTGTTAACTGGGTTATTTCAAATGAGTCATGTGACCCATTTTCAGTGGAGACCGTAGGAGAAAAGCTCTGGGATACAAACATTAGCCTAAGTATCACAATCCAGTAATATATAAGAAATTGACAATGTACACATAGAGTAAAAAAAACCTAAGTGAGATGCATGGAAACTTCAAAGTCACATCGAATATACAGCAGAGGTACAAAAAAGTCAATGAATCTGCAAAATAAGTTTAATAACTTAAATTATCTTGCTCAAAACTCAATAAAAATGTACAATATGATGAAGCAGAGGTTACTTGAGTGTATTCTTTACATGGAAGTATGATTTCAGTGTTAGATTTTTGACAGGTTGGAACAACAAGTTCAGAGAAATTAAGAAGAGAAGGAGGTAAGCTGGAGGGAAGACAGGCATTCATGGAGGATTATGGCAAGAGCAGGATCTTGAGTTCAGAAGGTAGTTATCTATGAACCTATGAACATATGAAGCTATGAAATATGTAAAGATATAAAAAGCTGTCTCGTAGAAAACTACACAGCAGAATAACACAGTGCAGGCCAACAGTTATCCCATTCTGAAAATTGCTAAGTCTACTACAAAATCAAAGATATCACCCTACATTGATTTGTTCACAGGCCTTTTAGTTAGCCTTTCCTATCAGTAAGCTAAGTTTTCTGTTACTGTTTCTCCATTGGTAAACAACATTTTGAATGCATTATTTAGAAGCAATATTTCAACTGTTTATTTTTTGGAAGATGTTCTGAGTTCAGAATGTAAAAATGTTAAGTTGTTCCTATGAGAATTTCTGCATGTGCAAACAGTGATATTAACAATTAATTAATTATATATAAATCCCAAAAGATTACACAGCTAATGTGACATGTTTACAGTGTGTGCAATAAAATGTTTTTGTTTTCATTAAATTAAAAAAAAATCAATATAGAAAAAGATGTTACATATAAAATAACTAGCATTTTCAGATTTCACAGGTGGAGCAAGAAATTCCTGGCAAATAGTAATTATGTTGTTTATGTCCCCAGTGCCTAATTAGTTATTTATTTTGCATTTGTCTAAAATCAAAGGAATAAATACTGAGTGGTTGTTCTCCAAATGCTTATTAAGCAAGACAATGAACTTATTTTAGTAAAAATAAAAGTAAAACGGAATGCAGTGTCTACACAAAGTTCTGCAGACTGCAGTGCAGATACAATGTAATTTTAACTAGTTTAACTTTTTAATTAGTATTATGAGCTGACTGGCTCACACTTCTCAAAAGAAAAATTAAAAGCAGAAAGAATTGTTTGTGTTTTTATTTAACTCCATTGCTTAGAAATCCACCACCTATATCAAAACTGGATGCATGACTGAATGACAGCATTCTTTAGGAATAACGGTAAATTCTCATGTCTAATTGTTTGCTGCACTATTACAGATAAATTCCCCAAGAACTGACATATTACTCATAATACTCAGTGTCATACCTTCGCAGAATTCACCCTTGTTCTTGGTTTCATAACTGTCTTATTGATTAACAGACAGTCTGCTGTGTGACAGGCATAATTGTAGGTAATTGCTTAGTTACTGTGACTTACAGATGAAATAATGCTTCACAACTCAGATTATGCCTTTTTATAGAATGCAGTTTGCCCTCATTATTGTAGACATTACTGCATAAAGTCATATTCTATAGTAGAAAAATACAGTTGCAAACCAATTAGATTTATAATTGATGTTAACTTGCAAACTAAAGTTATCTTTATAGTCATCTATAATATTATTTCTTAAATAATTTGAATGTCTATAAATATACGAGATAAGAACAGAAAGTTTTCTTGCAGCAACATTTAATTTTGAATGTTGCTACTGACATCATGTCATCATATGAAAACTTGTCTCCCTGCCTCCTCTAGACATAGATCAGGGGCAAAGTGGCTTACCCTTAGATTAAAAAGAAAAATCAATTTGAGGAAAATGTCAGTACACTGTCCTCTGAACACAGGTTTGTGCATTCAGTGTGCAATGACTGATATTTCTGGAGAGATTCTAGATATGTTTGGACAAAAAGATAAAAGGTATTATTTAACAACTGTATATTTGTATAAGTGCATAATTTTGAATGTCTACTGCACATGTACGTAACTGTGAGTCTATGTGTTTGTCTGTGTTTGTGCATATGTGTACCTGTGTTTGTCTGTGTTTGTGCATATGTGTACCTGTGCATGCATGAGTGTGTGTGTGTGTGTGTGTGTGTGTGTGTGTGTGTGTGTGTGTGCGTGTTTGTATGTCTTTGTGCGAGTGTGAGCATGTGTGCGTGTGTTTGTGCATATGTGTATCTGTGCATGTGTGAGAGTCTGTGTGTGTGTGTGTGTGTGTGTGTGTGTGTGTGTGTGTGTGTGTGTGTGTGTGTGTGTGTGTGTGTGTGTGTGTGTGTGTGTGTGTGTGTGTGTGTGTGTGTGTGTGTGTGTGTGTGTTTGTGTGTGTGTGTGTGTATGTATGTGTGTGTGTACAATGTGTGCGTGTGCGTGTGTGTGTGTGTGTGTGTGTGTGTGTGTGTGTGTGTGTGTGTGTGTGTGTGTACAATGTGTGCATGCATGCACTTGTGGATTATCATCATTTTGAAACCAAAGCATCTTAAGGGTCTTGCCAGATTATCTTGGATCAATATTCAATGAGGAAATTCACCATATTCACCACAAGAAAACCCTAATAAAGGCTACTGATTACAATCATTTTGTTAGAACAGGAACTTGAAATAACTTCAAAAACCTTAGATCTTTGAAATGGTTTATTTATTTGATTGGCTGAATTCTAAGCTTGTATAGATCAAAATAACATCAAACTTCAGTGTGACAAAAGACTATAACATAAATATGGTATGTATGATACTACCTGTAGAAATCACTTGAATGATCTTTCAAAAATCACACTTCCAGTTTGTGGATGGCAGATGATTCCAGAATATGGAATAGGCAGCATAGATCTTGTCAGGTGTTTACAAAATACATTCTCAGAGCAGCCAGCTATCTTACACCTAATGATCTGAGTTGCCTGGCCAGGGATTACAAAGCACTGATTATTTTAAATAAGCAGGACCCTGATAATGTAGGACTCCATAAAGAAGTAACAAAACCTTAAAAACAGACCTGGAAGCAGACAACATCCTGAGTTATTCTTCTAATACAGGCTTAAAGTGACAGATCTGGACATTTCAGTCAAAAACTAGGCCTCAAAATTTGCACGTGCTCCTGGTGCATCAGGTGACCATCTGGAACTTCAAGGTAAAATACATTAACATACTCTGTGTTTGCATCAATGCTTGGAACACAATCACAAGGATCAAAGACAGAATTATATTACAAATTCAGATAGTATGTTTAAGGTGGAAGTAAGATTTCTTTGTAATAAGTGAGACTGTCTCTGACAAGCTGAGTGAAGCTTGAAGTTGTATTTAAGTAAAACATGGAAAAAGTCTGTACTGAGCCGAGATAAAACTAATTATTTTGTTAAGAAAAACACACTTAAAAACTGTGGTTGTTTTCAGTACTTTTGCACCATGTAAAATGAATAGAATGTAAAAGCTGTACAAAATATAACTTTTTTTGCATAACTGTATTTTCATTTTCATAGACAATTTTCTAATAACTGTAATTGCAATCCTATCAGCTGCAAATTTGCTGTAGTTAACTATTACAGAGTAAAATATCTATGTAAAGTCTATCCTGCTTGTTCCATACTTTCTGTGCTTGATTTTTGTAAATATACCAATCAAAAATGTGTAAACACAGCAGTAATACTTATCTGAACTTCTTCCAGAGTAAGTAATTACTTTCAGTGGAAATGTAGCAGACCAGAATAAAAGTGAATCATGCTTCTCTGTTGTGGGCATATTTGCAATGCCCATATCTCAGAGTGCCTTGAAATGTTACTCAAAGTCAAAGAATGCATTGCCTTATTTGGACTCCAGCTTTTCTCCCCAACATAATTATGGGACCTTGGACCTATGATACAGAAATTCAGCATCAAAGTGGAAGATATTACAAAAAGCATGGGACTCTTTCATACAGAGGTAGTGACTCTTAAGGTCAGATTTTGCCTTGGTTATGAAGTATGTATAGTAAGCTGCATCACTGGGACAGGAGCTCAAACCTGATAGTCATTGTGTATGAGACTGTGCAACTGCTTTCCCTTTTGTAAGAAGCAAAACGTATTCAGCAGAACCTTTACAAGGTGGTTATGATGCAATCAGATAAGCTCTTAAAGTTGTTCTACATGCCTTATGTCTGCTAAGCCCAGTTTATTTTGTATTTCATTGAGGAAGTGTGCAGTTGATTGAATGTTTAATTTTACAAAGTACATTGCTTAATTTTATTTTGGATTATTAATTTAATTTCAAAATCTTAGGATTGGGGTTGGCTTTATTTATTACCATAAGGGTATGCATAGTCCTAGTGACATCTCAACTGCTGACACTACCTTTTTGTGGAATGACCACTTAATTTAATTGCTACCATACAAATATTTAAAAAGTGCCTTATTCTAATGGTAAACAAGCGTGATAATTTTTAGCCAATTTGTCTGGCTGGTGGCAATACATTACCCTAAAGGCAAGAATGGAACATGCCACACTGTGCGTGTGTGTGTGTGAGTGTGTGTGTGTGTGTGTGTGTGTGTGTGTGTGTGTGTGTGTGTGTGTGTGTGTGTGTGTGCGTGCACATGTGTGTCTATGTATTTCTGTGTGTGCATGTGCATGCACATGTATGTTTAGTAGTCATTTACCCTGAAGGCAAAAAGGGAGTGTTGGCACTGGATTATCATTAGCCCTCTTAGAAAACACTGCAGTGCATATGTGTGTGTGTTTGTGTGTGTGTGTTTATGTGTGTGTGTGTGTGTGTGTGTGTGTGTGTGTGTGTGTGTGCGTGTGTGTGTGTAGACAAAATAATCTTGGTTAAGTATCAGTTACTGCTGGGAAAATAGCACTGGAAGGCACTGGACGGGGAGA